>NC_056732.1:1714640862-1714820862 GCF_019279795.1 Protopterus annectens
AGTCAGGTTGCTATCAACCTGGGTGCCCAAGTCCCTCACGACTGATTGCATGCTTAGTCATTGTTATTAATGTGATAATTAGTGGGATGCCATTTTCCCCAAAGGGGTTAATGATGCATTTCTTGGCATTCAGTTTGAGGCCATGCATCTGGCACCAGTCATTAGTTTGGGTAAGGGCCTCTTGGAGAATGTTCACATTACTAGGGGAATTTATGACAGTGCCCAGCTTGCAATCATCTGCAAACTTGGTCAGCCACAGACCACTGGTTTTGGCCTGCACCTCAGAAAAGTATATCCCAAACAGTAGAGGCCCCAAGACTGATCCTTGTGGTACACCGCTCATTACAGGTCTACTACTAGAGGTAGCTTCCCCTATTTTGACTGAGTGGGTTCTATCAGTGAGCCATTTGATTACCCATCTGGTAACATACAGGTTGATACCTAGCTGGGAGAGTTTATCTATTATGCCCGAGTGGGGAATAGTGTTGAAGGCTTTGGCTAAGTCAAGGTAGGTGGTGTGCACTGTCTTCCCCTCATCCATGGCTTTGGTGACTGCTTCAAAGAAGGTGACCAAGTTTAATAGGCATGATCTCCCTTTGAGAAAACCAAACTGGGTGGGGTCACATGTTTGGAGGTTGACAATGTTCTTCTTTATATGATCCATGATAAGATGTTCCATGGCCTTGCAGATCAGGCTAGTTAGGCTGATGGGGCTATAACTGCCTGGGTTGGTGGATGCTTCACCTTTGTGCAGAGGGCTGTCCTCCATTCTGCTGGGATGAAGCCAGTGTACAGGCTTTGGTTGAATAGGGCACCTAGTGGTGCTGAGAGCTCTTGCCTGAGTTCATGTAGGACACAGCCAAGGATGTTGTTGGGTCCTATGGAGGCTGCATTTTTTTGCCTGTGAGAGGGCATTAATGATCTCATCCCTGGTGATGAGGGGAGGGGGGACAGGTGCTGAGGATGTCCTGGCTTACTGATGGGGGGCGGGGGGGGTGAAGTTTTCACTGAATGCCAGCAGGTTGGCTATATATATGGTGTTTGTGTATGTGGTACTCATGACCACCAATTCAGAGCAGATTTGGAAGTTACCTTTGAGACTGCAGATGTATACGAAGAAGGCCTTGTAATTGTCCTTACTGGATGTGGCTAATTTGGACTCAAAGTTAGCCTTAGAGGATTTCAGTGACCTTATTTGCTTGTTCACACAAAGAAGAGATTGCTTTCAACTTGGTACCTGCTCCTTCTTGGTCCTGGACAGCAATTTTTTCCTTTTATTATAGAATCTGTTTACTGCTGCTGTCCACCAGACAGGTTTGCCTTTCCTTAAGGAAGATGATTTGATCCTCTCAGGTATTGCTGAGTCCATGCAGCTATAGAAGTGCTCATATAGTTTTTTGGTGTAGGCCTGTCCCAGCTGAAGGGATGATGGCTGTGAAACTGCTTATACCTGCTGCCAGGAGGTTGTAGTCAGCTCTGAAAAAGTTTTTTTGTTTGACCCTGGTAAGGGGGAGGTCAGGGGAGATGGTGACTTTGAAAATGATTGCTTTGTGTTCGGATCTTACCAAGGAGAATGACACTGTAGTGGTGCTACAGTGGCTACTCATGTAGGTTAGTGCAATGTCCAGGATATTTTAACCTCTTGTTGGGGTGCCAACCAGCTAATCCAATGCATTGGCATTGACAAAGTGGAGGATTCACTGTGCATTCCTGTCTGAGCTAGATTACGTCTTCCACTCTATGGTTGGGTAGTTAAAGTCACCCAGGATCAGGGTAGAGGGTTGAATCTTGATGGATTCAAGTAAGTCCAGATAGGTGGAGTGGGCCTTCTGAGTCATGGTTGGGAGTCTGTAGCTAGCTATGATTTAAATAGGTTTTTTTTCAACAGTTAACTGCACCGGGAGTGTCTCCTGTTGTCATACTGTTTAACCAACCTGGAGGTGTGTATGTCTTTGATAAATATTGAAACTCCACCTCCTTTGGCTTTGTAGCCCTCCATTTGGCATCTGAAAGTATGGTAGGACAAGTAACTTGGTAAGGCTGAGGTGCTGTCTGCAGCTTTGAACCAGGTTTCAGTGACTGCACAAATGTCAGCATCTTCCAGGATGAGGAATGCTTGCAATGAGTGCAGTTTCATGTTAAGATTCCTAGTGTTTAGCAGCATGACCTTTAAATTTTGTTTAGAAGAATTTTTCATGTTGGTAATTTTGTCCTCATGACTTTGCATACAAAAGGCACTATGGAGGAGACAAGAGCCTTTGCCAGATGCCTGAAGCCCAGGGGAGACAGATGAAGGCCATCTCTGGCAAAGCATCGTGGTCTGTCAATGATCCCCTTGGAAAGGCACCAGAAACTAAGCCACTTATTAAAGTCAATCATTTCTGTTTGTATTGAGGCATCATTCTGGGTGATGGTAGGATGCTGCTTAAGGCTAGGGACATACCTGCCTGGGGCACATATTCAGTGAGCTCAATCATGTCTCTCTTCATATAGTCCAGAGAGGTACGTCTCAAATTATTCACACCAACATGGACTATGACAGAGTCATAACTGTACCTGTTATCAAGAGACTTGAGTGTGTGAGGGATATGGCAGATTCTAGCATCTGACAAGCAACTTACTGTGACTTTCCCCTTGTCTAGCCTGGTGAGGGGCACATCTGTCCATCTCATGATAGAGTCTCCTATGACTAGTATGTTGGGTTTGTGGCTGAGCCTTAGAGGCTGTGAGACACAGGCATGTGTACTATGTGTGGTACTTGGTGCAGTGGGTTATGTTGTGCGTGTGTGCTTTTGCCTTGGAGGTCTCTTTTGTTTAGGTTTGTTTTTGTTGAGAACCTCCACATATGTAGGAATGTATTGTATGGGTATGTGTGGTGTTAGAGGTGTGGTGCTTGTGGTGTTTGCGCAGACAACCTTCTCAGTGCCAAATGTACTGGATTGTGTTTGAGACAACAAAGATTCTAAGTTCTTAATGTAATTGCATCTCCCACAGATTGTGTTCCTAGGTGGGAGAAGAAGAGGGTTGTCCCTGTACATGAGGCAGTTCCTAAACTGTCCATATCAATGGTACTACCAGGAGAAACCACAGGGAATTGTCCGTCCATAGTTGTCAGAATCTGTGGAAGAGAGGTCAAGAATGGTAGAGTGGGTCCTATCAGAATAGAGTACCTATAGGTGTGTGTAGGGCTGGATAAAATCCACACAGTAGTTGCAAGGGAGGGTGTCAGTTACACAGGTGTACAGGTAAGGGAAGAAATGCAACTGAGATACCTCACAATAGGTTAAAACAGCACAGCAGCAGTGCGTGATGAGCAAAGAAGTACAACACCCTGCAACCACAGGGTTTAGATGCCAGAAAATATGGAAGAATCTAGAAGCTCGAATTACTACCCAGTCCTGCTAGCCCCAGCACTTTCAATCAATCATTAATGCTAGGGAAGCACTGTTACTCTCACTAACAGAGAAGACAAGCCCCTACCAGCATAAGATGGATACCAGAAACACAGGAAACTCAACAAGTAAAGCAACGAGGCCTGGATACAGCAGGTCTCTATCCAGATGATGTTACTGAACTAGAACACAGAAACCTACAAAAATGCACAGAAAAGCACAGATAGAGCACTCACAAACAGAATATAAAACTCTCAGTATGAAAAAGCAGTTTACAGTTAAGTAAGTCAATAAAAATGCAAATACAGTAATGAAACACCATCTGGCAATGAAAATACAGTTAAAACAGTATAAAACAGTACAAAAATGCAGTAAAGCAGTAAAAACAGCTTTATAACAATGCAAAATGTAGTAGATTAGCTGTATAGCAGAACTTTAAGTGTTAAGAAGTGCAATTCAATAAATGTAAAAAAAAATAATCTCCTCTTGGAACCTCTGGGAATTTCTGCTATGTCCCAGTGATGAATCACCACTCCTCAGCCTGGTAAAAACAAGCACAGCCCCCTGCAGACACAGGCTTTGAATACCAGAAAAGATGGAAGAATCTAGAAGCTTGAATTACTACCCGATCCTGCTAACCCTTGCACTTTCAACCAATCACTCATGCTATAGAAGGTCAGACAGTCCTGTTACTCTCACTAACAAAGAAGACAAGCCCCTACCAGCTTAAGATGACACAGCAACTCAACAAGCAAAACAACCAGGCCTGGATACAGCAGGCCTCTTTCCAGAACTATGCTACCTGACTAGAACACAGAAACATCACAGAAATGCACAGAAAAGCACAGACAGATCTCCCACAAACAGAAAATACAACTCTCAGTATGAAAGAGCAGTTTAAGGATAAGTAATTCAATAAAAATGCAATTGCAGTAATGAAACATTATCTAGCAATGAAAATGCAGTTAACACAGTATAAAACAGTACAACAATGCAGTGAAACAGTAAAAAAAGCTTTATAACAGTACAAAATGTAGTAGATTAGCTGTATAGCACAACTATGACCATTAAGAAATGCAATTCAATGAAATAAACATAAAAAAAAAAAAAAAAACGTATTCTGCTCTTGGAGCCCCAGGGAATTTCTGCTATGTCACAGTGATGAATCACTCCACAGCCTGGTTAAAAGTTTTATGAGTTTGGAAGGTATTTGTAAGCTGTAAATAGGGTAACATTCTTCTGGAGAGATCCTGGATTAGAAATGTTGGGTAGTAGTGTTACAATGTTTGAAATGACAGTCAACCATTCTGGAAGCGATGCATAGATTCTTAATATAAGCTAGCAGCTTGGCTATGATTAACACTACCATTTTGAGAAAGGAGAGATGGAAGGTTGCTAGTTTAGGGTTACATTTTAGTTCTAGCTGCTTCAGCATTTTAAACAGTTTTGGAGGGGCACCTTTTTAAAAGAGAAATCTGGGCTTAGGAAAGGGTTGGTGGCAGAGTTTTTTTTTTGTCAGGAATTTCCATAGGTTCATAGGTTCATAGGTTTATACTAGGCTATCTGCCCTAAGGCATTTATAAGCCTAGCCCAAAGTTTTGTGGCTTACGCCACCCCTTATATGAAAAAATACTGTACCCATTAGTTTGCTGTGCCTCTGTCCAGCAGTGACACAGAGATGATTCCCGGGGTAAACCTACGATCTCCCATCCACAGGTCAAGATTTCTCTTGAACAGAGCCAGCGAGGTGCTCTGCCTCACATGGACCGGGATTTTATTCCACAGCATAGGGAGTCTCTGAGTGATAAATCTATCCCTCCAGCACATCCTATTTATATCCGTGCTAAGGTTTAAGTAGCTTTCTCTAGTGGTTTTGGTGGATTTGGATTTTTTGAGGTGGAGCATGTCCATTATTTCCTTTGTGACATTACAGAATGCTTTTGAATGTTTAATTAGTAATAATGCTATTTTTTTCTAAAATGCTTTTTACAGCATCTGTTGCTATTCTCATCTCTTGAATGTTGTTGTTCTTCTTTCAGCTTTTCCCGGTTAGGGGTCACCACAGCAGAACTCTGGTCCGCTAATGATTGGTAGTAGATTTTTTACAGGGGCTGAGGTGCCAGCTCGACGCCCGACCTTCAACGAAGGCACACCCATTCTACGCATGTCTTTTGAATGCCAAATATGATTACAAATTCGTTATGTTGCCCACAGATGTTTCAGTAGATAGCATACTTACTGCTAACAGGGAAAGCCAAAAATATTAACACTGGTTTTTAACACCTACCATATTTCAAATGTGGATTCTCCTTGTGAGCATGTACACTTTCATTTAGCACTTTACAGTAAAATTTACTTTAATTTAGCCATCATTTCTGAACCAATGTATAATGCTTTATGGTAGGAAATCTCATAAGTGGGATGAAACTACTATACAGTAATTATTTAATTAATTCAGCACTAACTGCCCTTATCCAACAGGGACATAGGTGACACCCCAGGGGCAAATTTACAGTCTGCCATCCAGTTGTCTGTTACGCTTAAATAGAGTCATTGAGGAGCTCTGTTTTACATGAATCTGGAGTTTGTTCCAGAGGAGTGGCAATCTCTGGCAGACATATCTGTCTCTCCAGCATGCTGGCTAATGTCACAGGCTAGGTTTATTTATTTATTTGCCATTTGTTAACTGGGTTAGTCTGGCTGGACATGTGCCCTTTCTCAGCAGAGACCTGAGGAGAAAAGCTCCAGAAAATGTTTACAGCAAGTTATAAAAGTGATTAACAGGTGCATACAAGAGAGAGAGAATACAGATATAAACAGAGACATTAACAAAAATCATGAAACAAAAATCAATAAAAATATAATATACCTTGTGATAAAACATTTGTACAAGCTGCCCTTAGTAACCTTAAAATAACACTGTGCAAGTCTAGTTATATGGTAGGAGAAAGAAAGAAAGGGGAAAGGGAGGAGTAGAAGATAGGCAGGTGTTACTTTTAACACAGAGTCAAATCCTGGAAAATAGTGGGGTGGCAGGGTAAGAGCAGGAGACACATAGGTGACAGTTATAGGATGCACTAAAAAGTCTTAAGAAACTCATAGCATGGGTTACTGAGAATGGAGGTAGAAAGCTAACTAGCAGGGGAGTCTAAGACAGAGGTAAACAGAGGTAATGGTTAGATGGGAGAAGAGGGCTGAGTAGGAAAAAAGAATGTCAAGAAGGGTCTTTACAGGGGCAGGATCAGGAGTTGTGTAGGTAGTCCTTTAGGGTAAGTTTGAAGTTGTTTGAATTTTGGAGAGATCTGATTGGGAGTGGGAGCTTGTTCCAAGATTTAGAGACTACATGACTATAAAGGCTTTTGCCTATGGTTTTATTAGGTTTGGAAACTTGGAGTAGGCGCTGGTCAGAGCTACGGAGTTCACGGTTAGGGACATAGGGAGAGACAAGAGTTGTTAATGAGGGACAAGCTAGGGGTTGAAGCAAGATGGAGTGTATCATGTGAAGTTGATGCAAAAGGAGTTAGTTAAGGAGCTCTAGCCAGTTTACTTTTTTAGTGTGAGGCATTGGTGTGTGCAGTAGGGGAGTTTTGTGGCAAACTTGACAATTTTATGATAAACCATTTCAAGTTTGTTAAAGAGGTTTTTTTGGAGATTGGTGAAAATAGGGGCAGCATATAGTAGAGTAGGAAGGAGGAAGGCTTGGGTAAGGGATACTTTGGATTCTTGTGTAAGGAACTTTTTATTTCTACATAGCAATCCAAGTTTCTGGTGGGTCTTTTTGATGCAGTTTTTGATATGGGTGTTGAATTTTAGTTCGTCATCTATGAGAATGCCAAGAAGTTTAGTGTGGGACTCAGCCAGAATAGTTGTGTTGTTTAGGGATGAGATAGAGAAGGAGGATTTGAGATGTTGGAGAGGTTTGGGAAGGAAAAGAAGAAGTTTAGTTTTGTTTGGGTTAAGAAGGAGTTGGTTAGTAGTGAGCCATCTTTCAACAGAGTGCAGTGTGTCTTGTGTGAGGGTATGTAGGTGGGTTAGATTGTCAGAGGTGGAGATGATCATGGAGTCATCAACATGTTGTATAGGTTTAGAGTGGGGGCAGGAGTGCAACAGATTGTTAGTAAAGATATTGAATAGTAGAGAACCCAGGATGGATCATTGGGGGACTCCAGTGAGAACGGGTAGGAATGGAGGATAAGATCCCTAGAGTGAGTGAATCTTGTTCCATCTGACTTGTGGATGTGCAGCATTTCCATTAGGGCAGGGTCTGAGACTGCTCTGCAGGCCAGGCACAAGTTGCCTCTCAGCAGCATATAAAATACAGAGTACAGTGACAGGGCCTTCAGTCTGTCCATATAAGTCATATGTTGAAGGGGCTGAATTTTCTTGGTGAGAAACCTCTGAGTCTCTCCAGCTGCTGCAGGTGCTGGTGAGGTACATACAGAAGGGCACATTGTACTCTATTAGTGGTCTGATGAGGGATGAGTACAGGGGAGTTATAACATCCTTAGCTCTGGATGCGATGCCCTTACTTATGAGATGTGCAACATAGAAGGCCTTCTTTACCACTGTGGACACATGGTGATCGAAGTTAAGGATGCTATCAACCTGTGTTCCCAAATCTCTCACCACAGGGTTTGAGTTAAGGGGGTACTGTTAATACTGTAATTTGTAGGCACTTTGTCTTTGCTGAAAGGGATGATAACACATTTTTTCGCATCTAGTTTAATTCCATGCCTTTGGCACTAGTCATTTGTCTGTGGAAGCACTTTTTGTAGTATGTCAGCATCTCTGGGGGACTCAATGATTGCAACCAGTTTGCAGTCATCATCAGACTTAGTAAACCACAGGCCATCTATTTTCTCCTGGACTTCTGAGAAATAGATTCCAAACAGTAGGAGGCTCAGCACAGATCCTTGTGGTACACCACTGGTAACTGGTCTGCTGGTAGAGGAGGAATACCCAACTTTGACTCTATGCATTCTGTTGGTGAGCCATTTGGCTACCCATCTAGTGATGTATGGGTTAATTCCCATTTGGGTATGTTTCTTAATGATGCCTGAGTGGGGGATAGCATCAAAAGCCTTGGCTAAGTCAATATAAGCTGTATGTACTGTTTTGCTTTCATCCAGGGCTTTGGTGACATTCTCAAAGAAGTTCACCAGGTTTAATAAGCATGATCCACCCTTAACAAAGCTAAATTAGGTCAGGTAAAGAGTCTGAAGGTCACCTATGTCTTTGTTGATAAGGTGTCTCCCTTTTTTAATTTCTCCAAATGTTTTGGGTTTCTAATACCATGATGGGAATGGACCCTATTCCTAAGTCAAAGTATGATTAAAGTTCATGAAATTAGTATTGTTTCATGCTTTGATGTCAGCCAAAAGTGTTCTTTGCAGCACCCACAATGTGCCCAGTAATGACTCCTTCTGGAGTTCGTATGGAGTTACATGTATTGGTAGCATATCTAAATAAGATTTTAGACTTTTTTTATATGATCCATTGCTCCTACTACTATTGGAACTATATGGATATCATTATTCCACATTGCTCTTGTTTCTGCTTGTAGAGCCTGATATTTTATAACTTTATGTCTCTCTGTGCACAGGACACTGTAGTCACTGGGTGTGGCAATTTCAATGATCAATGCTACTCTTGTCTTCTTTTCTTGGACCACTATATCTGGTTTTCTAGCATCTATCTTTTGAATTGTTGATAATGGATGATCCCATGTGATGTAGACTTCATCATTTTCTATGCTTTGTGGCTCATGTTTTCAGTGCTTTTCAGCCACTTCAAAACCATAATGTTTGCACAATCCCCAGTGCAACTGTCTCACCACATTATCATGCCTTTCAGTATACAGTCCTTCTGCCATTAGTATGTTACAACCAGCAACGAGGTGTGCAACTGTTTCCAGTTCAGTTTTACAAAACCTACGTTTGTCTGCTTCTCCAACATGTTCAATGGACTTTGTAAATCACAAAAGTCACTGTGGAAGTCCAATAAAGGGAGAGAACATAAAGGAAACTAATGGATAAATAATAAAAAGTACCACTAGCAAACAAAGGTACCTGCACAGTATAAAAACGAAGCACATAAAATAATAATGTTAGTAAACCAACTATGCAGGATCCACCCAGGCGTTCGTGTGAACCAAGTCAGGCAAAGACCTTCTAATAGAGCACAAAACACGAGCCAAAACGAAGCACTTAAAAGTACTAAAAGCACTTGAAAGCACTAAGAAATTCTTCAAGTATTCACTCAAATGTCTTTTCAGACCACAAGTTCTTTCAAACAGTTCCTTCCAAAAAATCCAAATGCGTAGTAAACAGTAGCTTTTATTCACTCAAGTAAAAGTGGTAAGCGCTTTCGCTATGTAGCTTTTTCAAACCATAATAAATCCATTCACAAGGCTCATATATATATATATATATATATATATATATACATATAAACACCTCCTTATTACATTTAATTAAACAATAAAGTAATAAATCAATTAGCTTAACCTCAGTTTTTAAAGAAATATTCAAATTTCAAATACCCTAGTAGCTTAAAAACTGTTCAAATAAACTACATATACTTACTACAATTCTAAAAACAATATATATTTTTCTAAACCATATCTCAGGCATGTGAATTAATTAAGATATAACATACAATAATATAATAATAAACAATAAACAAACAATAAACAATAATAAACTTTATATTAAAAAATATTTAAATTATTAAAAACATGTACTAAAAATCTATTCAATATTTAATCATTAATCATTAATCATTAATATTTAATATCTAATACTCCTCCCTTTTAAAGTAGGGTTTAAGGGAATTTTTTCATTAAGTCCAGGGGGATTATGTGCCTGTAACCTAATTATCCAGCCTGTTTCTATTTGTTCAGTACGATTACGTACATCTCCCCCTCTTTGATTAAGTATGTTAGTTTCCAAGATCATAAACTTAAAAGAATGTGTAGGCCCCTCCTTAAGAACATGTTTCGAGAGTGCATTAACATCAGATTTAATTCTAATTTGATAAACATGTTCCCTTATTCTATTTTTTAACTTTCTGTCTGTTTTACCCACATAGAACGCACTGCATTCCATGCAGGTGGCCAAATACACTAAATGTTCTGAATCACATGACCCAGTAACATTAAAAGTATAAACCTTAGAAGTAAGGGGATGTACAAACAGATTATCACTACTAATGTATACACAAAAGTTGCATTTACCACATGGTGTGGTTCCATTAAAACCTGCCTGACTTTTTCTAACGTTACTTGGGAAGCATAGTAGTCTATGTAAATTCTGTTTATTTTTATATACAAACTGAGGATGTTCACCCACTAGCTCCTTAATACCAGGATCAGTAGTTAAAATATCCCAGTGTCTACTAAACACATCTTTAATTATTTTTATATCCTGAGTATAAAATAAAGCCACTTTCTGCTGCTTGCCTTCATTTTCACTCTCTGCTTTGTGTTGATCTATATAAAAACTCCTACCTCTGTCTGAAAAATAAGGACGTGCTTTATTTTCCCTTTCTTGGTACACATTCGAAAAACATTCCTTAACTTCTGTATGTTTATAATTACGTGCTAACAACCTTCCATTCAAAATTTTTAATTCAGCCTCATAGTTACTCTGTAAGGGGTTCAACCTAGAAGCTCTAATGGCTTGTCCTTTAATAATATTAGTGAAAATATGTTGTGGGTACATACTATTTCTGTGTAACAATGTATTTTTATAACAATTTTTCCTATGCACCCCAGTATTAAAATTCCCATTTTCTAAACGCTGTATGGATACATCTAAGAAGGCTATATTGTCCTTAGAGCTGACCATGGTAAATTTTAAAAATGAAGTGGACAAATTCATTTCTCCATGAAATATAATTAAATCTTCAGCTGAACCATTCCAAAGAAAAAATAAATCATCTACAAATCGTCTGTAAAAACAGACGAACCTTTGGAACATTTCAGAATGAAAAAGTTTTTGTTCTTCCCACAATGCCATTACTAGATTGGCGTAGCTATTGGCACAAGAAGTGCCCATAGCTACGCCATCTTTTTGTAAGTACAAGCGTTCTTCAAACAAAAAAACATTATTCTCCAAAACCAATTGAAGGAATAAACAAATAAGATCTCTACGATGCACTGGGAAATCAGAATGTCTATCCAAGTAAGTCCCAGTACTACTAATTCCTACTTCATTAGGTATACTTGTAAATAATGAATTAACATCCATAGTTACCATAATAATTGAGTCAACATCCTGTAAGTTCATCATCTCAGCATAAAAGTCTAATAGAAACTGTTTAGAATCTTGCAATATAAAAACATTTGTGCTCACTACAGGCCTCAACATCTTCTCAATGAACACTGATAAAGGTTCTGTGACCCACCCTTGACCTGAGACAATTGGTCTCATGGGGGGGGGGGCAAATAGATCTTTATGTACTTTAGGTAGCCCTTGAATCACTGGGATAGTTGGTGTATCAGTAA
Source organism: Protopterus annectens (assembly GCF_019279795.1). Classification (NCBI taxonomy): domain Eukaryota; kingdom Metazoa; phylum Chordata; order Ceratodontiformes; family Protopteridae; genus Protopterus; species Protopterus annectens. The sequence continues at coordinate 1,714,652,761 of NC_056732.1, forward strand.
ATAAAAAGTTATACATATTTAAATCAATAATTTCTTTCTCATATAACTGATCCAAAACATTGTATACTTTTAAAATGTGCTCTTGAGCTTTAATTATAGGCATCAATTTATAATGGTTTATGTCATTCAACATCTCAAACATACTCTCATTATATATTCCCCTGTCCATTATAACTATAGGGCCACCTTTATCTGCCGGTCTAATAGATATATTTCTGTCATTCCTCAACTCCTGCAATGCTTTATACTGTCTTGGTGTTAAATTATGCTTCTTAATGTTAGCTTGAGTAACATCTTTTGTTTTAAACAAATCCTTCTCAACAATTTTACTAAACGTATCCAACAAGGGATGTAAAACAGGTACATAAGTACTAGGTCTCTTAAAATGTCCCTCTGTTGTCCTTGTTTCATTATTTGCATATAATATTTTTAGTTGTACATTTCTATCAAATAGTTTGACATCAATGACTGTTTCAGTGACATTACTTATTTTAGATGGAATAAATGAAAGACCCTTATTTAAAACTTCTATTTCAAATTTATTAAGGGGTCTATGGGATAGGTTCCAAACTAAGTCATCCTCTCCCACATTTTCTTTATAGTTGGTTCTTTCATATCCATCCCCGAGGCCTTTCTTTTCTGTCTCCCTCTGCTCATGGAGTGATTTCTCCCCCTGGCAGAGGTTTCGGCTATGGGGAAAGGATTATGAACTTCAGAACTAGCACTACTAACACGTGAGAAAGTTGTCTTGCTACGAACAACTAACTCATTATTCTTTGTCTTTTCTTTATCAATTATATCATTCTTACTGGCTGGAGTATTAGTTGGGAGGGTGGCCTAATGGTTAAAGTGTTTGCCTTACAAACACAACATACAGGGTTTGAATCTCACAGGGGATAATTGGCTAGGCTTAAAATGGCTCACCAGGGCAGTTAGCCTAGTACTAATCCATGAACCCAATCCATGAACCCATATCATACCATTTCCAGTAGACATGTTACCTATAGTAACATCAACTGGAAGAGAAACACTAACAGGCATTAAAGATATATTATCAGCCTCTACAGAAGGCATAGGCATACATTCTCCAGTATCAGCACTGACTGAACTAGTTGTATTAACTTTACTAACACTTGTAATACATTCATTTTGGTTACTTACTTTGCCTGTATTATTAGTACTATTATTAACAATGTTAGTAGATACATGTACATTGTTATTACGAGAATTAAAAAACCTATCTTGTCCATTTCTAATATTTCTAGGCCAAGTAAAGACTTGACCATTTCCAAAATCATAAATGTCTCTTGAAAATTTGTGTTTTTTCTGTTCCAAAAGCCTTTTTTCATACAAACATACTGAATCCAACAAACGATCCAACAGCGGATTAATTACAGCAGGTGAATGTCGACTAAACAGATCATAATGTCTATTTTCTATTATCTCTTGCAATTTATTTTCTTCTGGTAAAAAGAATTTGTTTAACAGTTTCATGTAACTGATACTTAAATCTATGTTCAGTTGCTGCCAGCGAAATAAAAGTTCTGGGTAAGTGTTACCTGTCATTGGCATCTTAAGGATCCTCAAACCCCTAGGTATCACCTTTCTCTGGATGCAGACTTCAAAATGGAAACGCTGCATCTGAAGTCATTTCAATTTCAACAATTCTGATTCCATTAAAGATAAACTAGAGTTAATGTCCTCGAAATCCGTGTTACTCAATGAAACACCATTACTGATACACTAACGCTGTAAATCTCAGTAATATGTTTTCGTTCCACACTTCATCAGATGTAAAAAGCAAAAAAACTACAAATAACTGATTTTATATCGCATTTGAACTAGTGACTTGGAAAAAAGAACCAATCAAATCAAATTGTCAATTTATCACTTCAAAATATGAATATGCATGTCTGACCTCATGAATATGCAAGTTTAAAACTAGGAACTTCTAAAACTTGTATAAAACTCTAAAAACACTTTGTTTTAAACTAAGACATAAATTGATTACAAGATATAAAAGGCTGACAACACATTATAAAATATATTAAATAGACATTTTACCTATATATACCTTTACCATATTACCTATGCTTTTTTACTATTTTATACCACTATGGACATATATTTACTACATTATATTATATTTAACAAAATATATACAAAAAAAAAAAAAAAAAAAAAAAAAAAAAAAAATTATTTATATATATTTTTTCATCTAATATTGTATTGTATCATGGAGCTTTTAAAATAAAATAAAATAAATAAAAATATACCTAAATAAAAACTTAATAATAATGATATATTACAATCAACTAATAAAATATGGTACATAAATGCCCTCTAGTGGGCAAAGATGCCAATTACAACTTGGCTGATCTTATTTTTAAAACTGGAAGATTAGACAGCATATCATTTAAACCTGGGAATGTCGTGGCTTCTAAAACAATTTGCCGATAAAGCTCACGATACTCAAGTTTTGTTTCCCACATGCCCCCTCTGATTTCTTTAGGGACTACTTCTAAACAAGAAACAGAAATAGAGCTTGTGGACAAATGGATTTATGACGAAATAAAGCATTATTAGAATTAGATTTACTTATTTCATACATATGTTCGTAAATGTGTGTTTTTAATTTTCTCTCTGTCTTGCCAATATAAAACGAGTTACATATCTTGCACAACGCAAGATACACTAATCCACTGGTATTACAATTGGCAAAACATTTACTTGTAAGAGTTCTGTCCCTGCTCCTTATTTCCAACGAAGTGGTATTAATAAGATAGGGGCACTGAGAGCACCACATTTAAAAGTCTCTACCCTTGTGGTATTAAAATGTTTTGTAGAAAAACTACCATATTCAAAAAGACTTTTAAAATTCCTTTCTTTTCTATATGTAAAAGTTAATGAATTCTTGAAAAGGGGTCCGAAATCTGAGATTTCCTTGAATTTCTCCCACTCTTTACTAATGATTTTCCTAATAATACCTGCATCACCATTAAAATCTAAAACACAAGCTGCCTTACATTCACTAAGGGTGTTAGACTGACTAGAAGAAACATCACCAGGAGCATCCACTCTGAAAATAGGTGCAAATCTACCTGATCTACCATTTTTAACCTCTGTTGTAACTTGCTCAATTAAATGAGTAGGGTAGCCTCTCTCTAAAAACATTTGACCCACAAACTCACACTCATTATAAAAATCTTTATCAATAGACGTCATACGACTGATTCTAACCAGTTGTCCTTTTATAAGATTCTTTTTTTGAAAAAAAGGGTGACTGCTGGTAAAATGTAAGTATAAATTTGAAAAGGTATTTTTTCTGTATACTTTTGAAACAAACATACCTTTATCCATTGTAATATGTAAAATTGTAATTTATGGATGATATTGTCATTTTTTGGACCGATAGTAGGGATAGGTTTTACGATTTCTTGGAATACTTAAAAAGTACATCACAATTTTTGGAATTTACATACAATTTTAACTCACAGGAGCTTACTTATTTGGATGTGCATATTACAATGGAACGAAAACATATTAGTGAGATCTACAGCGTTAGTGTATCTGTGCGTGCTCGTGCAGGATTTGTACAATAAACTTCGTTTCCTTTTATGTTCTCTCCCTTTATTGGACTTCTGCAGTGACTTTTGTGGTTAACAGTTTGGGTTTTCGCTGTCATCTCTTTTTTCAGACTTTGTAAATCAGCATGTACATAGCCCACTATCTTGAGCCACCAATATTAACCTTTCATTTCTTTATTTATTTATTTATTTATTTATTTATTGACATTTGTTAACCAGGTTAGTCCAACTGGGATTTTGGCCCATTTTCAGTGGAGACCAGAGGAGAAAAACTCCAGATAGTACAATAAATCATTACAGTAGTAAACAAGCACAGCAAACAATAGAAATAAACACTAGCAACAGCTAAACGACAGCATGTGTTTTTTTTTTCAGGAAAATACTATGTAACTGTACTAGTGAGGGAGAGTGTGAGTAGGATCAACTGAGAGTGATTCCAATGTGGGGGGAGGAGAGAACTATGTAGGGTCATAGCAGGGGCAGATTCTGGAATTGAGTAAATGTGTCTTAAGTTTCTTTTTAAATAGTGGGGTGTGAGAGATTGAGCGTATGTCAAGGGGAAGTTTGTTCCAGGCTTGGGCCACAGAGTATTTGTAGAGTAGCTTACCTACTGACATTTTGGGTGGTAAATATCAAGCTATTGTTGATTAGAGGTGCGGAGAGGTCAATATGGGGTTGTAGACAGAGACAAGGAGAGATATAGATGGACAGTAGGAGGGTTTAAAGAGCATAGAGTACAGCATGTGAAATTGGCAGAGATGTAGTAGTTGTGGGAGTTCTAGCCATTGTAGAGACCTTAATCTAATACAGTGGTGTGTGTTGTTTGGGGAGTTAGTGATGAATCTGGCTATTTTGTGGTAGGATTGTTGGATCTTGTTCAGGGAAGTTTTTTGGATATTTGTGAGAACTGGAGCGACATAGAGGAGAGAGGGGAGGAGCAGTGATTGTCCTAGGGTGAGTCTAGCCTTGGAACTGAGATATTTTTTGTTCCGGTATAAGAGACCTAGTTTCTGATGTGTTTTCATTATGCATTGCTGTATGTGTTGATTGAATTTTAGTTCATCGTCGTTGATGACCCCTAGGAGTTTGGTGTAGGTGTTAGGATGGATAGCTGTATTATTACAAGACTTAATGATAAAGGAGGATTTATGATGAGTAAGAGAATGGGGCAGAAAGAGTAAGAGTTTGGTTTTTGTGGGATTGAGGATCAGTAAGTTTTTTGAAAGCCATTGTTCAGTGGAAACTAGAGCTTTTTGGGTTAGGGAGTGTAGGTCAGAGATGTTGTTGGCTGTAGAAATAATTGTGGAGTCGTCTGTATATTGTATGAGAGAAGACTGATAGCACGAGGTAAAAAGATCATTGGTGAAGATGTTGAATAAGAGGGGACCCAAGATGGAACCTTGTGGAACACCAGTAGAGATAGGCAAGAAAGGAGAAGTGGAAGAGAGCCATTTGACTGATTATTCGCGTCCAGATAGATAGCTAGTGAACCAGCTGAGGGTGGAGGTGGATAGGTGAATGTTGGTAAGTTTAGATAGAAGTAATGGATGAGACACTGCATCAAAAGCTTTGGAGAGGTCAAGAAAGAGACAGGAAGTAAGTTTATTGTTGTCCAAAGATTCTGCAATGGTGTGAGTGAAGGAGAGTAGAGCAGTAGTTGTGCTGTGACAGGGGCAAAAGCCATGTTGGGTAGGGGTGAGTAAGTTGAGATTGAGAAGGTGATGGAAAAGTTGAGTGTGGATACATTTTTCTAGTATCTTAGATAGTGGGGACAGAATGGCAATAGGTCAATAGTTGGAAGGGTCAGTGGAGTTACCTCCTTTATGGAGAGGGATGGTCTAGAAAGATTTCCAAAGGGTAGGAACAGTAGATTATTGCATAGATCTATTTATTAATATTGTCACTGGGTAGGCAATAGAGTCAGCTGCAAGTTTGAGGAAGGTAGGAGGTAATTTGTCAGTAGAGGGAGAGCAGGGTTTGAGTTTGAGCAGTAGAGATTTGATGTAGGAAATGGGAACAGGCTTAAAGGAAAAAGAAGTAGTGTTGGGGGTGGGTGTGGGGTCAGGTAAAGAGGAAGTGGTAGGTTGAGAGGGTAGGAGATTTTGGATGGAGGAGATAAAATGTGAATTAAGTAGGGTAGCTGTTTCCTCAGGAGTTGTGTTTGGGTAGGGGGAGAGGTTAGAGGGACTACCTGGGTAAAGGATGCTGTTAAGTGTTGTCCAAAATTTCAGAGGATTTGAATTATATTTGTTCTGGCCTGAGCTATAGAATGACTTATTTTCTATTATTGCCTGTTTTAGCAAGATTGTGTAGTTGCTTGTATTTGAGAAGAAGAGGTGTTTGTTTAGATTTGATCCAGGCTTTCTAGATACTGTCTCTTTGTTTCATGATGGACTTAGTTTCCTTTGAAAGCCAGGGAGCATGATTGGATTTCACTCTAATCTTCCTGGAGGGAGCTAGGGCATCCAGAGTATTTAGGAAAATGTTGTTAAAAGTGTTAAAAGAATCATTTAGAGGGAGTTGTCTAAGGATGGACCAGTCCATGTTTTGTAGAATAGAGTTAAACTGTGAAGAATTAAATGCAGATAGTTTTCTACAGTCTTTGAAAAGGTGGGGTTTAAGAGTATGGGAGTTGTATCGTAGGATGGAGGTAGGGAGTCTGGTAAGGTTGTGGGCTGGTGGTAGTGATGAGGGGTGTTGGTAAGAATCCAGTCTATATGGAGCTGGAATTTGAGGTTTTGTGGAAGCGAGTGGGGGTAGAAATGAGTTGGTGGAAACCATGAAGGTGAATACTATGTAAGGGAGAGTCAGTAGAGTGTTTTGACCAGTCTATATTGACATTGCCAAGGATGAGTGTTTCATAAGGTATGTTGAGAGTGAACCAGGATAAGATGTTTTCCAGAATAGGTATATTGTTGCCAGGAGGAAGATAAAGGGAAGCTATAGACAGTTTTTTGTGGGGATTCAGATGAATGTTTAGAATGAGATGTTCAGCAGGGTGGAAGCTGGGAATAGGTGTGGGGTAAGGTGAAAGGTTAAGGCTGTTAGAGTAGAGGATGGCTACGCTGCCACCTTTCTTTGAAGGTCTGTCAGAGCGGTAGATGTTGTAGCCAGGAGGGAGTATTTTACTATTAGAGATATGTGGCTTGAGCCATGTTTCAGATAGGGATAGGATGTGAGGGGTTTTGTAAGCAATCCAAGAGTGCAGCTCAGTAGTTTTATTAGCTAGGCTTTGAATATTCAGTGAATAAAAGGTTAGGTGTTTACATGGAGGTGAGTTATGGAATAGAGGTTGTATGTTTGGTAAGTTATTGGAAGAGAATTGTGAGGAGGAGGTAGATAAGGTAGATGGGGGGATGGGGACAGGGGAGGTGTAGAGGGGCCTGGATTGGGGTGGATGTCCCCAGAGGAGAGTAGGTCTTTAGTGAGAAGAGCAATTGATGTGAAAGGTTGATAGTATTTGGGTGGTTTAGATTTAGTCTTATTAGATGGTTTGAGAACTTGTAATATTTGTCTTTTATATAGAGTTGAGGTAGAAATGTTAAATAGGTTTGGAGAGATGGTAAAGGAAGAAAAAGTAGGAAAGCTGTAGTATGAGTGAGAAGTTGGAGAACAGAGGAATGGATATGTGAGGTGGTAGTGATAGGAGGTACAGATAGAGAGTAGAGTGAGTAGTGTTGCAGATATAAGTAGATGCAGCATGATGAGTAGTTTGGATTGGGTGTTGAGAGAGGAAGTTAGGAAAGGATGTATAGTAGGGGAATATGCTATGCTTCATTGGAAGTTAAAGTGTGGGATTGGTGATAAGCAGGAATTGGATTTGTAGTGGATGGCTTGGCAGGAAGGGGAGGAATGGTTAAGCGTAAAGGAAACTGTACTGGGGTGGGTGGGAATGGGGGTAGGGTAGGGGAGCAAAGTAAGCCAGAGCGTAAAGAGGGCGAACGGAGTGGGGCTGCACCGACAAGGAAGGACCCAGTAAAAAATAATCAGTGAAAGAGGAGAAAGGGAGAGAAAAAAGAGTGTAGGGTTCTAGCTATAAGCAGAGGTAGTGGGCCTGAGATTAGGGTAGCAGGAGGGGTAGAAGCAAAGCACAAGTATAGAAGCTTAAGGAAGAGCAAGGTAGGGCAAGGAATAAGGGGGTGCTTAGGATCTCTTGCTGTGGTAGAGAATAAACAAGCAGATTAAAGGAGGAATGGGTATATGGAAAGAGTGGTTTTGACTGTGGGGGTATGCTTAACAATGGAAAGGAGTAGGGCTAAGTGGGAGGTAGGAAGACTGAGGGATAAGCAGTTTAGAGTAGGAGAATGGGGTAGTAGAGAGGGAGCGGACAGCAGGTGAGCTACAGCCAACACAGGGGTAGCCCTGAGATTACAGGCAACATATATATTATATATATTTCTTGGTTTGAATTCAATTCTCCTTAACCATTCCTGCGTTCATTCCTGATCAACATGAGGTTCTTCCAGAAGTTTTCTATACTTGCTACTATATTTATGCATTTTTCCACATTTCTTGCCTTTTCATCTGATCTTTCACCTTATATTCTTTCTTTTGTTTTTTGGCACATTCAGTTCCTGCCTGATTTTTATTTACTTCTGATTTGATTTCTATTCCTGCTTGATGCCAATATGCTTCTGCTAGATTAAGCAGGGAAGTCATCTTAGATTTATTCTCCTCATGTTTCAAAACTTTCACTACTTTTGGATCTCATGAGATCAGTAGATATGTGTGGAGTCCCACGATTGCAGATCTGTACATGTAATCAATTTCAAAGAGGCCCACCCCTCCTTCGGACCAGGGAATATATAATCTTGGTATGCAGTGATTTTTATAGATCATATGGTGAGCATGAAGCATCCTTCTTATTTTAATATCTAATCTATCCAACAAGTTTTGGGGCCAGTCAATCACTCCAAAACTGTAAGTTAGGACAGGAAGAGCAAATTGGTTTATAGCTTGGATTTTGTTCCTAGAGTTCAATGCTGATTTCAGGATTAATTTAAGTCTTCTAAAATATTCCTTACTAAGTTTTACTTGCATTTCTTCATGTTTTATTGCTGATCCTTCATCAATTCCCAAGTATTTATACACTCCTCTTGGTCAAGTTCTTTTATATCACATTCTTGTCCCAAACTGATGTTTTCCTGGTGCTGCAGTTTTCCTGCTTTATAGGTTTATTTTGCACATTTATCAAGGCCAAATGACATTCTATCATCTGAAAAAGTTTTGACAACCTGGAGCTGTGCTTTCAGTTCTCATCTGATGAGCTATATAGCTTTAAATCATCGACAAATAGAAGATGAGAAGTCTTTAGACTTTGTTGTTTTCTAGGAGCCAAATTATAGCCATGGCCTAAGCTGTTAAGTAAACAGCTTAATGGGTTAAGGGAAAGGCAGAATAGCAGCGGTGACAGAGAGTCACCCTGGAATATCCCCTTTTGAATTTTTACCCCTGAGATAATAATTTGTCCTTTATCATGGTTTAATTGCAAAGTAGTCTGCCATTGTTTCATGGTCACTGTAACATAGTCAATCAGGGTAGGATGTATCTTATACATTTTTAAGCACTCTTTTATCCATGAATGTGGGATACTATCAAATGCTTTTTTGTAGTCAATCCATGCCATACTTAAATTCATCCCCTTTTTACAGTTCTCCTCTATGACTTTATTTAACAGCAAATTATCCTTTTTTCCATATGACTTTCTTTTATTGCCCTTTTGCTCTACTGCTATAATTGAGTTTTATTCTAAATTACTATAAACTCTGTCAGCATCAATTCCCATGTATAGTTTATACGTCGGCGGAAGACAAGTTAGTGGTCTATAATGTTTGGGGAAGCTTGCAGGTTCACTCTTAAGTAGGAGTATTGTTTTACCTGTTGTTCGCCAGACTGGTGTCTGTTCGGGGTGTACATATAAATAGTTCTTACTCATGGCTAGGTCTTCATGCAACGATGTTAAAACTTTTAACCAAAAGTTAGGCACTGCATCTGGGCCTGGGGTTTTCCAATTAGAGGCTTTTCTTAACTTTGTTTCAATCTCTCTGGCTGTTACTTCATTCCATTTCATATCCTGCACCTTTAAACTTCTTATTCTTTCTTTTACTTCTTTTATCCATTTAGCATTTTTGTTGTGTTCCACAGGATCTTCATAGCCACTTCTCCAAAATGCATCTATTTCTTCTTTTTTTTTTTGGCAGTCTTTCAATTCCTTTTACCTTGTTTCCCAGTTCTTTATAAAACCTTTTTGGGTCATCACTAAATTGCCTATTTTGTGCTTTTCCTTTATATTTATCTGTGTATCTTCTAAGTTTTTCCACCCGTGATGAAACTTTTAATTTATTATTTGCGATAGTGCATGATAGATCCTTGTCTGTTCTAATACTGTGCACTGCTTTTATCACATCTATCCTTCTTAGTATTTTTGTTGATCTATTCCCTCTTCTATATCCTTCTAACAGTGACACTTCTTGTCTTATTGCTTTATAGTTTTCTTTATTCAATACTTCCATGATGATATTCGATTTCTCCCCTTCCTTTGCCTCACTACCCTGTGCTCTTGTGGTACAACTTTATCAGTTATTAATTTAGCTGCACAGTAACATACCCTGTTTACTTCTATTATATTGCATGGATCTCTATGGACAGTCCTAATTACTGTGTTCATTTGTTTTATCAGACTTCTGACTTTTGGGGTTTTACTGGCCTTCTGCAGTCTATTTCTTTCATTGATTTTAATATATCTATCTATGCCATTAAATCAAGCAACTCTTCCCTTAGTTAAGTTTCTTCCAGACTAAGGGCACATCCTTTGTTTTCCACTTCCTGCAGGCATTCTATAGAAAGTTCTATAGCATCTTCCTGTGGCACCTTATCTTCAACTTCATCCTCTGCCATTCATTGCTTTGTCATATGGGACCTCACTGGCCTATCACTCCTCAACATTGACAGCATTAGCGTTTCCACTGTCTCCTGTTCCTTCACTTGCTGTCTAGCTTTAAGTTAACTTTTATACTGGTTTCCTGTGGAAGGCACCAAAATATCTTGATATGGCACCTGACCAGTCATTTCCTGTTCCACTGGTTTCCCCTTAATTTGGATATCCATTGCTCTACATGTTGTGTTGCTTTCTGCATTGGATTTTCTACACTGAATCCTTCACTATGCAGGTGCTCCATAACCTGTTTCTATTTCTTTAACTTCTCCATTACTGATCTCCTTTTTTACTTTTCCTCTTTGTCTTCTTATTTTTTGTATTGTAAAGTTTTCCATATACAGATTCCTTTGCCTGTATTTCTTTTCAAATATCTTTGGTGCTGCTGTTTTTGTATTGGTTAGCTTTGCATTCCCTTTGCCATAAATATTACACCATATTAAATCTCTTTTTCTTTCCCATGTCCATATTTCTTCTTCAAATGTCTCCTGATCTTCCTGCTTCTCCTTACTTTGGGGACTCACTCCATAATGCTGTGATGCAGTCTGTGTTAGATTTTCTACACTAAACCCTTCACTCTGCAGACACTCAATAACTTCAACTTCTATTTCTTTAACTTCTGCTTTACTAATCTTCTTTTCCAAATTCCATCTTTGTGATATTAATTTTTTATTGTGAAATTTTCCATATCTGGATGCCTTTGCCTGTATTTCTGTTTGAATATCTTTGTGACCGCTTCCTCTATATTAATTAACTTGGCTTTTTCCTTTGCATAAATATTGCACCATATCAAATCTCTCTTTCTTTCCCATGTCCATATTTCTTTTTTTATGCTTTTCAACAATGTCTAGGTTTTGTTGTTTACATTTTTGCACTTCCTCAGATGCTTCTTTTTCTAAAAACATCAAAGTTTCTTGATCTATATACTGTTTTTCAAATATCTGTTGTTAATGAACTCAATTTTTTATTTCAAGCTTCTGACAGTTTTTCCTGTGAAAGTATTTTTCTTTTCTCTAATTTATCTCTTAATCTTTTTGTATATCCTCTGTCTGGTAATTCTGGTCTTTTTGCATAATAGTAAGAATACATAATTTCTTTCTTATCCTTAATTGTCCACTCTGTTGTTTTTATGACTCGTCTTTGGCCTATCAGTATTTGTGATTTTTGTGGACTACTACATCTTTCTACAATGGTGGGGGGGCATCCTCCCCTTGGGCCTGGCCTGACTTCATTGTAGGAATGTTTCTGAATTTTGAGGATTCTACACAGTCATTTTTTCCAGTCCTGGCACCAGTGTGCCTACCAGGATTGGGCACTTTTTTATCCTGGGACTTGTGCACCCAGCTATCTTTTTTGTCTTTGATTCACGTCTGTCCATGATATATGCTATATAAATACAGTCTATATTTCAGTGTCACTTTGGTCCATACTGATTCTTTCCATGGCTTTGCAGATAAGGCTGGTTAGGCTTATGGGTCTATAGTTCCCAGGGTTGGTTGATGGACCCCCTTAGTGCAAGGGACTGTGGTTGAAGATAGTGCCAATTGGTTCCAGTGAGTCCTATTTTACAGACCAATTAATAGGCAGCCTGGGATGTTATCCAGTCCCACAGATGTTGTGTTTTCAGCCATGGAGAGTGGGTTATGACTTGCTCTTTGGAGATACTAGGTAGAGAACTGGTGACAGGTATGCTTTGGTGTATGACTGATGGGAACAGAGGGGTAAAGTTTGTGCCAAATCTGTTTGCTAGCAGGTTGATGAAGTCCTCTGGGTCATTATGAGTGATACTAGCTAGGGATGCTAGTTTAGCTTCATAATTGGCTTTAGAGGACTTTAAAAGATATCTAATTTGCTTGTTCAAGCTATGTAGCATATCCTTTCTTTGCTGTTTTAGTTCCCTCTTGTTCTTAGACATACATTTCTTCCTCTTGCTGCATAACCTATTTATGCTTGATGTCCACCAGGGTGGCTCATTTTTTGTGATGACCTTGTTTTGATCCATTTAGGTACAGCTAAGTCTATGCATTTGTATAGGTGTTTATACAGGGCATTTTGTGTACACTCCATATAGGAGTCATTGTTGACAGTGGTAGCAAGAGTTTGAAACTATTTATGCCATTGCTTAGGAGGCAATAGTTTGCTTTGGAGAAATGTTTCATCCTTTTTGCTCTTGATGGGGAGTCAGGTATTATCATTGCTTCAAGTGAGACTGATTTATGATCAGATCTTACCAGGGAGGCTAAGTTCCAGAGCATTTGTATTAACAAAGTCCAGCAACCTTAGGGTGAGCATGTTTGTGCTCATATATGACTCCCAATCAATGGAAGGATAGTTGAAATCACCCATGACCAAGGTATTTGGCTGTATAGTGAGTGACTCAAGTAGGTCCAGGTAGCCAGAGTTGTTCTCATGGTTCATGGAGGGGACCTATAACTAACAATGATATGGAAGGGGGAGTTACCTACAGTTAGTTGGACATGGGGTAGCTCTACTGAGTAGTACTGTTTGGCCAGTCCTGAGGTGCATTTGTTTTTAATGAAGATGGATAGGCCTCTGCCTTTGGTTATTTCACACTCGTTTTAAGGTCTGAATGTGTGGAAGGCATTGTAGCTTTGCAAGGCTGGGGTGCTCTCTGTGGCCTTGAACCATGTCTCTGTGACTGTAGAGTCATCAGGCATCTTCCAAGGTAAAGAGTGCTTCCAGTGACTGCAGTTTCTGATTTAGACTACTAGCATTAAGCAGCATAACCTTGAGTTTGTGTCTAGTGGATTTTTTATGTTGTTGTTATAACATTGCCTAAAAAGGCACCATGAGGAAGGCAAGTATCTTTGCCAGTAACTGAAAGCCAAGAGGTGACAAGTGAAGACCGCCTCTGGTGCAGCGTGTATTCTGTCAATCATATCAGGCTGACAGATACCAGATCCCCCTTGACTGACACCAGAAGCTAAACCAATTGTTGAAGTCAATCATTTTTTGTTTATATAGAGGCATCATCCTGGGTGAAGGTACAATGTTGTTTAGGGCTTGGACATACCTATGGGGCACATAATCTGAGAGCTCAGTCATGTCTCTCTTCATATAGTCCAGTGAGGTACATCTCAAATCATTCACTCCAACATTGATTATGACAGAGTCATAACAGTACTTGTTGTTGAGAGACTTGAGTGCTTGCATGATCTAATGGATCCTGGCACCTAACGGGCAGCTAACCATAACCTTCTCCTTGTCCAGCCTGTTAAAGGGGACATGTGTGTCTCACTATGGAGTCACCTATGACCAAGACATTTGGTTTTGAGGTGTTTTGCCTTAGGGGCTTACTGACTGAGACACTGTTGTGTGTATTATTATGTGTAGTGGATTCTGTTGGGACTGCAGTCTGTGCAGTAGGTTTGCACTTGGGAGGTCTCTGATCTTTAGGTAGGCTTCTAGCAAGTATCTCCACGTATGTGAGTTTATGTCTTGTGAGCTTGTTATGTGCAAGAGGTGAAGTGTGTGTGCTGACAACCTGTTTGATATCTGTTGTTATGTGAGAGAATTGATTCCAAATTCAAAGTATAGCTACATCTTTCCCATGTTGTATTTATTTGTTTTAGAAGTAACTGGTTGTTACATTGCCTCAGGATGCATATGTCAATTAGGTTGGCTGGAGAAATGGTGGGAAACTGCCTGCCATTATGGCAGGTATATAATGTAGTAACTAGTGGACAGTTCATAGGTTCATAGGTTCATAGGTTGGTACTAGGCTATCAGCCCTAGGGCCTATACAAGCCTAGCCATAACAATTCCCTGGCTATTTCTTCCCACATTATTTACTTTCCTGGACCCCTGTCTAGCAGGGTGACTGACATGATCCCTGGGGTGAATTTCCTTTCTCCCATCCAATCGTCAAGGTTCCTCTTGAAGAGGTCCAAAGAGGCACTCTGCTTGACATGTATGGGCAATCTATTCCAGAGTGGAGTCTCTGGGTCAGGAACCTATCCCTCCAGCATGTTTTGTTTATTGTGATGACAAGGTTTAGATCCCTGGAGCGTGTAGCTCTGAGGGATTGGGATTTCTTTAAGTGTAGCATGTCCAACAGCTCTAGGTTTGACATGGCCTTGTATGTTAAGCAGAGATCGCCTCTGAGTAGGCGATCACGGCATCGACAGAGTATAGCTGGAGTTTTAGCGTAGGGCATCTGCTTTAGGCCTGTGATTCTTTTAGTGAGGTATTTCTGAGGCCTTTCCAGTTGTTGCAGATGTCTTGAGAGGTACATACCAAATGGGGCGTTGTATTCTATAATGGGTCTAATGAGGGATGAGTACAGTGGGACAATGACCTCCTTTTTTCTGGATGAAAAGCCCTTCGTAATGAGGTGTGCCACATAGAAGGATTTCCTGATTGTTGTGGTGATGTGGTTATCGAAGGTGAGACCACTGTCCATCTGTGTCCCTAAGTCTCTTATCAAACTTTCTGTGTTTAGTGTACTGCCACCTATATGGTAATTCATGGATACATGTTTTTTCCCAAAGGGATAACAATACATTTCTTGGCATTGAGCTTGAGCCCATGGCTCTGGCACCAAGCATCTGTTTCTGTAAGGCCCTTTTGTAGAGTATCCACATCATTTGGGGATTCAATAATGGCTCCCAGTTTGCAGTCATCTGCAAACTTTGTTAGCCAGAGTCCCTTAGTGTTGACCTGTACTTCAGAGAAGTAGATGCCAAACAAGCCCCAGGACTGAACCCTGAGGTACTCCACTTGTCACTTGTCTGGAGCTGGATTTGGAGTCGGCTACTTTTACAGTGTGGGTTCTATCAGTAAGCCATTTAGCAACCCATTGGGTGACATAGGGATTAATGCCCAACTTAGTAAGTTTATCTATGATTCCAGAGTGGGGGATGGTGTCAAAGGCCTTGGCAAGGTCTAGATAGGCTGTGTGGACCACCTTACCCTTGTCCATGGCTCTGGAGACTGATTCAAAGAAGTCAATCAGGTTCAGGAGACAAGATCGGCCCTTCACAAACCCAAACTGGGTGGGGTCCATACCTCTCAACTGTACAGATTTCCGCAGAATGTCCAGATTTTTGCCTTATATTTTTGGTCAGTTTTTCATAAAATTGTGGCTTTCTGGCAAATTAATGGCAAGTCACTGAAGAGTGAAGTTAGAAAATAATATCAGACATTTGAGTTTTAGACTTCATACTCCAGAAAATTCATGCTAATGCAAAACCTGTTATTCTATCAAATTTCTAAGTTTGTAAGAGCAATATTTCAAAATTGTCCCTATTTGTACCACTTTTTTATGGCTTTGTCCAGATTTCTTATTCTAAGAGGTTGAGAGGTATGGTGGGGTCCAGTGTTTGAAGGTTGCCAATGTCTTTGTTTATAAGTTCCATGATAATACGCTCCATGGCCTTGCAGATAAGGCTTGTCAGACTGATGGGACGGTAGTTTCTGGGATCCAAGGTGGATCCCCCCTTGTGGATTGGGATAACTGTAGCTCTGCGCCACTCAGTGGGCACGAAACCTGAGGTGAGGCTATGATTAAACATGACACTTAGGTGAGGTGCCAGTTCATATTGTAGTTCATGTAGTACACAGCCCGGGATGTCATCTGGTCCCATGGATGCTGTATTCTTGGCTTTAGAGAGTGCGTTTTGTACCTGTGTGGCGTTATTACTGGAATTTGGCAATCTTCGGTATTGAGATGGGCCATTTAGGGGTGAGGGGGGTGAAGTTGGCACTGAATCTATCTGCCAGGATATTGGCAATATCCTTTGGATCAGTATATTTAATGCCATTCTGTTTTAGCTCAGCGCAGATCTGAGCATTGCCATTTAGATTCTTGACATAGTTATAGAATGCTTTGTGGTTGTCTTTGGAATCTTTAGCAATTTTATTTTCGTAACTAGCTTTGGAGGATTTTATGAGGCATCTCAGTTTCTTACTCAGGCCAGTAAGGGAGTTTTTTGCATCCTGGGATTTTCCTCTTTTCTGCAAAAGTTTCTTCCTTTTGTTGTAAAGTTTGTTTATGGCAGGGGACCACCTGATTGGCTTCCTTTTTTTGGATGAGAGCATTTTGGTTCTATTTGGGATGGCACGATTCATGCATGAGTGGATGTGCTCGTACAGTGCCTTAGTGTAGGATTCAGCAGTTGAACTTTCAGTTCCCGTCTGCATGGGTGTTATGAAGTTTGTCACTTCTGACTTGAGTAGCATAAAGTTGGCTTTGGAGAAGTTTTTTATGGTGGTTTCTTTACTGGGGGTGGGGTGGGATGTGGATGTTAAGGGTGATTAGCTTATGGTCAGACCTCACTAACGAGGGGTGACCATAGGTATGGAGCATTGATTTCCCATGTTGGTAATGACCAGGTCTAGGATATTGGAGCCCTGGTGGGACTATGGATTAGTTGATCCAGGGCATTAGAATTTATGAATTCCAAGAACCGTTAAGGTGTTGGGACATGAGTAGTTTTCCCAGTTAATGGCAGGGTACTTAAAATCACCCAGTATTAGGCTGTTTGGTTCTATCTTAATATTTTCCAGTATGTTTAGAAAGGTGTAGTGAGAATCTTGGGGTATGGTGGGGATCTGTAGCAAGCTACAATTTGGATTGCAGTCTTACCTAGTGTTAGTTGCACTTGGAGAATTTCAGACACATTGTGTTGGCCAACTAGCCTGGTGGTGTGAATATCCTTGATGAATATTGACACTCCTCCACCTTTAGTGTTTGGTCCTGGTTTGGTGGCGAAAAGTGTGGTAAGAGTTGTAGCCTGGTATTGCAGGGGTGCTCTCTGGAGCCTTGAACCAGGTCTCAGTTACTGCACAGATATCGATGTTCTCCATT
This sequence comes from Protopterus annectens, assembly GCF_019279795.1. NCBI lineage: Eukaryota > Metazoa > Chordata > Ceratodontiformes > Protopteridae > Protopterus > Protopterus annectens. The sequence continues at coordinate 1,714,670,111 of NC_056732.1, forward strand.
TTTAGGAGTGCCTTGAGAGTGCATTTTGAGGTTTAGACTTCTAGCATTGAGTAGCATTACCTTCAGATTTTGCATGCTTGTACCTGTTATGGTGGTGGTTTTGTCCTTTGAAGTTTGCCTAAAAAAGGCACTATAGGGGTGGCAAGAGCCTTAGCCAGTAACCTGAATCCCAGGGGCGACAGGTGCAGACCATCTCTGGCAAAGCATCGTGGTCTGTCAATCATGTCATCCCAGGCAGACAGATACTGGATCCCCTTTGAATGACACCATAAGCTTAGCCAATTGTTGAAGTCAGTCATTTTATCCTTATATTGTGGTATCATTCTGGGCTAGATGGACCAGGTTTTGCTGTAAGACTAACAAAAACTGCTATTCTATGGAGGGCTAGGGGTAGAAAACTATGACACTGTTTCACAATGCACAACTGAGTTGCTTGCAGGGCAGCAGTGCAATCTCTGAGTAGCTCTGATAAACAGAGCACAAACCCACGCAAACACAACACTTAAATACAAGCAAAGTTAAATGATTTTAAACAAAGTAACCAAAAGGAAAATCCAAGACTGAGTCTTATTCCAGCAATCCCCAGCTCAGATGGGTCCTTGGATACACACTTCTGCCACAGGGTGTGTGTGTGGGGGCTTCTTAATGTAAGATGTCTGGTTTTAGGGCTCAAATGATACTAAACAGTCTAGATTCAGCAAGCCTGAATGCCTGAATCAAGCCTATACTATAAAATGCAGAAGTACTAGAAATTCAAAGTGCAGAAAATCGCAGTCACAACAGCAAAAAAAAAATCAGTTTAAATAAAGCAACAGTTCAGTAGAATACTCACACAGGAGTGTAGACCACAAACCTTCCTAGTGTGAAATAACTGGCCTGGAACCCAAATGCTTAAACCAGAACAAAGACACTTAGAATAACAGGTAGAGTAAACCTTCACCAGCAATGTAGGCTGCACTCTCCTGCCACAAGAGTCTACTCTAGATCACAAAACTTCCTAATGTAAAACAACTGGTATGGATCCCAAGTGCTTAAACCAGAACTAATACACTTTTAGAATGACAGACACAATAAGCCTTCAACTAGCAATTCCCAGCTTAGAATGGTGTAGGCTGTCTTCTCCTGCCAAAAGAGTTTAGATCACAAATCATCCTAATCTAAAATAACTGGTTTAGAACCCAAGTGTTTAAACCAGAGCAAAAACACTTAGAATAACAGGCACAATAAACCTTCACCAGCAATTCGCAGCTTAGAAGGGTGTAGGCCACACTCTCCTGCCACAAGAGTCTAGATCACAAACCTCCCTAATGTAAAATAACTGGTTTAGAGTCCAAGTTCTTAAACAAGAACTAAGAAATTTTCAGAATAACAGACACAATAAGCCTTCAATCAGCAATTCTTAGCTTAGAAGGGTGTAGGCTGTCTTCTCATGCCTCAAGAGTTTAGACCAAAAATTTTCCTAATGTAAAATAACTGGTTTGGAACCCAAGTGGTTAAACCAGAACAAAGACACTTAGAACATCAGGAACAGTAGGCCTTCAACCAGCAATTCCCAGCTCAGAGGGGCAGAGGCTGCCTCCTCCTTAGACAAGAGTGTAGGCCACAAACCTTCTTAATGTAAAATAACTAGTCTGAAGCCCAAGCGCTTAAACCAGAACTAAGATACTTTTAGGATAACAAACACAATAAGCCTTAAACCAGCAATTCCCAACTTAGAAGGATGTATGCCAGGGGCGGCCCGTGCTATCGGACTGCCGGTCTGCAGCCCCCTCAACTTGATAGTACACATAAAATAAAAAATAAACCGAAAAAATTTTTTAAATTTCGCGGACTGCTGCTGAGACAGTCTAGTGCATGGAGCATGCGCACGGCAGTCCTGATTGAGAATCATGGACAGGAGTGCTCCCACAAGTCTGTGCAGTTTTAAACTGCATAGACTCGCTGGGGAAACACGTCGGGGTTGGACTGCAATGTCGGCAGTCAGGGGATCGGATTGGAGTTTGCTGCAGGGGAAGATCTCGCGACAGGCAAGGTAAGGATCTGGATTGGAGTAGAGTTTGCGACGGGCAGGGTCAGATTTGCGCGGGATTTCCTTACTGGATGTATGGTGGCTGCAGTCTCGTCGGGATTTACGTTTTACTACAGGAGAGTGTGTGGTTTAGCTTTTACTACAGGAGAGTGTGTCATTTAGCTTTTACTACAGGAGTGTGTGGTTTAGCTTTTACTACAGGAGTGTGTGGTTTAGCTTTTACTACAGGAGTGTGTGGTTTAGCTTTTACTAGTGTGTGTGTGTGTGTGTGTGTGTGTAAATGCCTCAAGTGGGACGTACTGGTGATTAGACTCATGGTGATGTGGTAGGGAATACCTCAGGCTTGAACCCTGTACCTTGTATACAGGTGTTAAAGACCTGAATTCCCTACCCACCACCATTTGTAAAAAAATTGCAGATTTTTGCCTCATATTTGATCTGATCTATTCCACATAATATCTGTGTTTTTTAAATATTGAAATGCTTGAAATTTGATGGTGCAGTGGTAGCATTGATGCCTCATAGCTATAGGTTCTTGGGTTTGGTTCTTGGCTGGGGTGCCTTCTTTGTGGGGGGGTCTGTATCTTCTCCCTGTGTTTGTGTGGGTTTGCTTTTGTGTCCTCCCATGTTACAAAGACATGTCTGCATTATTTCTTCCTGGGCCTCTGCTGAGAATTGGGTTTTTTTTGTTCCAAGCCAAACTGTCCTGATTAACAAATGTTACATAAAATTGACAGGCATTTGAATTTCAGACTTCAGGTTTCTGAATGTTTAATTCCTTGTATATTTGATGGTGCAGTGGTAGTATTGTTGCCTCACAGCTATAGGTTTTCTGGTTTGATTTTTGGCTGGGGTGCCTTCTGTGTGGAATCTGCATCTCCTCCCTGTGTTTGTGTGGATTTGCTCTGGTGCCCTGTCATTTTACAAAGACGTGTCTGCAGTATTAATCCTTGGGTCTCTGCTGAAAATTGTTTTTGTTCTGTCATCAGTAAAATTGACAGGCATTTGAATTTCAGACTTCATGTTCTTCAGAATACATAGTAACACAACCTTTTTTTCTAGCAATTTTCTATTGTTTATAAGATGAATATTTTAAATTTGTCCCTATTTTTGGGACTGTATTCCCCCATTATTGGCTTCGTCCAGGTTTTTGTGCTAAGGTTGACTGCTATGGCAAGAACTGAATTCACTGAATATGTTTGAGGGCTGTATTCCCTCATTACTGGGTTTGTCCAGGTGTTTTGTACTAAGAGGTTGACAGCTATGGTGAGAACTGAATTCACTAAATGATAGCCATTTAAGTTTCAGTCTTCCTCTCTTTTACAAAGCAGCTGATGTGGCGTAGTGGTATGTTACTCTGACTGTTTTGCTCAGGGACTTTGGCAGTAAAATGTATGGTGGTAACACAACATTTTATTCTAGCAACTTTCCAAGATTATACAAGCAATGTTTAATGTGTCCCTGGTTTTTGGGCTTTTGACCCCAAATACATTTTGGCTTTTTCTAGTTTTCTTGTGCTGTGAAGTTGAGATGCAGTTGAGTATTGAGTAGATTTTACAAGGAGCTGAGAGCTGCAGGGGAACAGAAGTTTAGTGCTTTGACTTGTTAATACTATAACACAACAGGTTGTGTACTTGCTTTTGATGCAGAAGGCTGTGGGTTCTACTCCCACAAGGGGTGGATGCTGCCGTACTGAGAATGTTCTCCTTGGTGAAGATACTAACTATGAGTCTGTTATCAGTTTGCCATCCATTTCCTCTTGCAATATTGTTACTAGCTTATCATATTTTAATGTAATATAGGCAATTTATTCCTGAGGGGCAACAGACACTTTATTTTTTGATGAAACCATGAAATATAAAGGTGATTGCTAGCAGCAACCTCTTCATTAGTTACAGATTTCTTTAATGTGGAATTATTTAGATGACTTTTACTTCTTCAGAGATTGTGCATATTTACTGATAATGGACTGTAGAATTGTGCATATTTACTGATAATGGTGGACTGTAGAATTGTGCATATTTACTAATAATGGTGGACTGTAGAATTGTGCATATTTACTAATAATGGTGGACTGTAGAATTGTGTATATTTACTAATAATGGTGGACTGTGGAAGTCTGAGTAGACTTTTTTATGATAAATGTTCTCAACTGGGCAGTTTTGCCATTATGGGTGCATACGTTTTGTTTCATTGCTTACTGGAAAAATGTTCAAAACAAATTTAAAACACCCTCTAACTGTATTGTACAAGGAATATAATTTTAGTACAATGAGGAAGGTGTATCAAAGAGCACATGTATGTTTCATATGCGAGGGGCCTATGATTTGAAACAGCCCAAAATTAATCTTTGTCTGCCACTTGCAAAATGTATTTTCTTTGAATGTGGGTTTCAATGCTGTTTCAATGAATGTGAGTTTCAAGGGCAGAGAAGTTTTAATGCTAAGTTTTCATTGTGAGACTGCATTGCTTTGTTTAGCAGATGACTTAGTGTTTGTGCTGTAAAATACAAAATAAAACTTTCAAATGAAGTCCAACTCATCATAGAAGTAAAGCAGTATGCACATTAGTGTTTATGGTAAATGGAGTGAAATAGCCAAGTAATGGTTCATTGGAAAGGCTGCAGAGGCTCCATTCAACCATGATTTTGTCTGGGCCAGGGGGGAAGGGCAGCAAACTCAGACAGGCCCAGCTGAACTATACCTCCCAACTGTCCAGATTTTCAAAGAATGAATAGATTTTTGGTTTGTTCTTCATAAAACTACTAGTTTTCTGGCAAATCATTTAGGAATTAAGTCACTAAATAATGATACACTGAGTTTCAGACTTCATAACCTTCAGAAAAACGTATGTTAAAGTAAGAGCTGTTCTATCAACTGTCTCAATTTATACAAGAGCAATTTTTAGTACTGTTTATATGTGCCCCCAATATATTTGGCCTTGTTCAGATTTACTGCATTAACAGGTTGAGAGGTACATGCAAATAAATTGCTTTATAGAATTAGGCATAGCCAACCTCTCAACTGTCCCCGATTTTTGGCTCAAAATGTTGCTCTTCCCCCTAATAATCCCTCCACAAAATAGCAATTTTGGAAGAAAACATGGAGGGTTTACAATTAAGAAATAACTGTAATAATCAAAGTTATAGATTACTTAGTTGAAATGCATGTAGATTCTTTTATTTTGTCAGCTGCTCAAGGTAGCAGTACTAATATTAAAGTGTCCCTTCCTTGGCAGGTTCCCAGCTGTATTGTGTGTCTATTTTATATTTTTGCATCACATTTTTGGTCCATTTTTCATAAAATTGTGTGTTTTGGCAAATTAGTGACAAATCACTAAAGACTAAAGTTAGAAAATGACAGACATTTGAGTTTCAGATTTTATACCCTTCAGAAAATTCATACTAATGCAAGACCTGTTCTATTATCTTTCTAAGTTTATTAGAGCAGTATTTAAAAATTGGCCTTATTTTTGGGCCTTTGTCCCACTTCTGTGTATGGCTTTGTCCAGATTTCTTGCTCTTGAGCTTGAGAGGTATGACAAATGTGTCAGGGCCATCACAGTCAGCCAGAGACATTTCAAATTGTGACGTACTTGTTGCACCCCACTCCCCCATGTAGTGACTCTGGATGTGTCCAAGCAAGGCAAGGAGTAGTTGTGTCTACCTTGGATGGGAAGGACACACTGCATAAGTACTACAGTGGCTTTTCATCTGTCCTTGATTTTGCAGAATGGTCTGGTTTCGGTCATATTTTTGTACTGTTGATTTATGCTTATTACTCAGATTTATGCTTATTACTCAAAGTGCCTGTTGCTCTGTGTTTAAGTAGCAATGCTTTAATGACCATAAGGTAAGCTTGTCTGAGATCGTAAGATGCAAGTAAGCTTTAATAAGCATACTGTTAAAGAATTGCCAACATTGAAAGCCTTTCTGTTGTTGCCATGCAGAGAATACTTGACTAGATAATGTATAAGCCTTGGGTATTAAAGGACAGGATTCCATTATTTTAAAAAGCTCATTACACTTGTTGGAGACTTCCAGTCATCTCTACAGACTTTACCCATAAACTAAACAGAATGCCAATCATGTGTGGTCCATAACCTGTACAGTAATCCTTTAAGCAATGTATCTTGAGCTTGTTTCTTGTTTGCTTTTCATTTTTACTTTGATCATGTTTTCCCCATGAAACAAGTTGTCAGGCAGCAGGTCTTTTTGGATAAGAAACATTTTTACAAGTGGGGGCATCACAGAGATTTCTACTTTCAGCATGTTACTTGGTACTTTAATAAAGCTGAATATATTATAATTGGAACTACAGTGCAAGGAGAAGTGGTTTGAGTTGAGTGCTTCTGGTTTTTCTTATACTTGATTTTGACTGGCATTCCAGTAATGTATTTAAAAAGTAATTTATTTTTTCATGCCTCACAACCTTTTGTTTCCATCTAGATATTAAGTAAGCTGTCATGCAGCCAATGCATTGAAATATTTTTATTCTTCTACACTTATTTTTGTCTTGATTGGACTTTCATAATGATGGTTTGCCACCCAGGGCAGCGTATTTAATTAAAGTTAGTTTTTGTGGTTTTGTGCATAGCTCCTCCCCTTTCTAGTTGACCACACCCCTTCCCCTTGACCCCACCCATTCAGCTGTCTCCTGCAGCCCCCCTGTGATTTGAAGTCACCAGCCGCCACTGATGTATGCTACCTTTCCTGCTACAAGAGTGTAGACTATAAACATTCTTAATGTAACACAACTGGTCTGAAGCCCAAGTGCTTAAACCAAAACTAAGAGGCTTAGAATAGCAGTTACAATTTAATCAGGCTACTAACAAGCAGCAATAAATCTATCAGAATAAATGCAGCAGAATAAATGCAATTGAAAACTTTTAAGAACAAGCAGCAAAAGCAAAACAAATTAGTAAAGTAGGAAGAAACACAAATACAGTAAAAGCATCTGAGTGAAGTGCAGTTGTTTAAGTTAAGTTAGAAGGGAGGAAACAGAAGATAATTCAAGATTAAGAAACAAAGGATGGGCCTTCCCAACTGATCATTCTGTACTCAGTAGAAACAGTTGATGAGATGGGACTGGGAGGAATGTCCAAAATCAGATTTACAGTAGGGGTGGGCAACTCAAAAGTCACCAAGTTTAAGAATACAACAACAGTTGCACTTGTGGGTGGAAAAATAAAATGCAGAGATCAGCAATATTCAGGCACAGTACAGCAAGCAAGCAAGCCAAACAAGCACTCCAGCACAATAGAGATACCTCCAAATATTTGCAGCTAAATGATGAATGCTATTTTTCACCTCCTCCCACTAATTAGGTGAAGCTACTCGCTGTTTGCAAATGAATTCTTTGCTAACTTTTCTAATTGACCCTAGCCAAGACCTCATAAAGCTCTAAGAGAACAAAAAACTTAAAACAAAACAAATGTGCTACAAAAAAGATAAAAAATAAAACCTTAAATGAAAAACTTAAATTAAAAATAAAATGCTGACAGAGATCAGCAATATTCAGACAGAGAACAGCAAGCAAGCCAAACAAGTACTCCAGCTAGAGATACCGCCAAATATTTCTAGCTAAATGAGGAATGTTATTTCTCAGCTTCTCCCACTAATTAGCTGAAGTTATTCACTGTTTGCTAAGGAATTCTTTGCCAGCTTTTCTAACTGACCCTAGCCAAGACCTCTTAAAACTCTAACAGAACAGAAAACTTAAAGCAAAACAAATGTAATAAAAGAAAAAAAGATTAAAAAAAAAAAAGAAACAAAACCTTAATTGCAAAATAAAATGCAGACAGAGGTCAGTAATATTCAGGCAGAGTATAGCAAGCTAGCCAAACAAGCACAGAGGGACATATACAAACACAAACAGACACACACACACACACACACACACACACACACACACACACACACACACACACACACACACACATACGGACACAGAAGGATACCCACAAACAATGAAATGCTCACACACATACACATATCCATGCATATACACACACAGAAGGGCATGCACATATAAACACATGCATGCAGACACACATGCACACACACACACACACACACACACACACACACACACACACACACACACACACACACACACACACACACACACACACACACACACACACTCATTCTTGTGCATGCATGCACCTACAATATGTATACTTTTGGTAGCAGTTTGGAGACTTGCCAGGTCACTACTTGTCTTTTGGGAGGAGACAGGAAACAAGATCAAGTTGAGACTATCCACAGAAGTTATCCCATCACAAAGATGACCAGATTACTTTATTTATTTATAATCTAAATTGTAATCTCTGTCCATTTAAATTATGAATAGGAACAAAAGAAAGCTAACTAAAGGTTCACTTTTTGTGAATGTTACACATTTGTAAAAAGTTACACCCCATACCTTCATAACCTCTCTTCAGTAACCAGTATTACTTACTGGTGCCCAAAATGAGTTCAATACTGGGAAAACTGAAGCATAGTTTACATGGTAATGCAATGTTTCAAAGACATTACTTCCAGTAAAATTCAAAGTTTATAAGCCAGAATTATAAATATTAATTTTGCTAATTAGCCCAATTATGTTAAAATAGCATAAAACTCAAAAGGCAGAATCAAACATTTGTAATCTTTATTTACACTGTATTAATTTATTTTGGCAAAAAGTCCACACCATGCTTGAAATCCATCTACTTCTTTTAATTTCAATAAAAGCTGAGATTTCCCTGAAAAAATAATCCCTAAAAGGGTCAGCAGAATAAATAAATATGTAATGCTAAAGTCTTTAAGTCTGCTTCATGCATACTTCATGAATTTCTTCAGACTATGCCAAAGCTTCTCCTACTAGTCGTTTATCGTTGCCCATACCGTGACCATAACAGGTACTTTAAATATGGTTGCCCTAGCGAGTATGTCTGGACCTTCTGTACTGCATGTGCCCTGGTTTGATCATGAGCTCTGTAGGATGCATAGATAAGGATGACACTTGTAAGGCAGATGACAAATCACTTATCTATTAGAGGCAAACTTATTTTAGATACTCATTATTTGGCATACAATATAGACAGCTCATTTGAAGAAGGCATGTTTTTGCCTGATAACATCTCTGCTGCATCTAAGAAATAGACAATGTTATTTTGACAACTAGATGGACTGTCCTTCCAGACCTGTATTACTGCCCATATGGCTTTTACCTCATTGTAATGTATGGATGCCAGATAATACTGCCAGATAAGGTTGCCAAAATCAGTCTTGTCCTTCTAATGTTTTGGCGTTACAGTATTTCACTTTCTGAAACCTGGATCTTTGCTGGATGTATTTAATTATGTTAATTTTGAAGAGGTCCTAATTCTTTCTTTATTTTTATATCTGATCTACTACAAGCTAAATACTGGACCCAGAAGGCTGGTTAAAATTACCATGCATTATTCATCCCTCTTTGAAGTCAATGGTTTCTCCATTTTCACTAACAGAGGCTTTAGTAATTATGATTATAAAAATAAATACCTTTGCAGTCAAACAGTCAAAAATTCCTGCTTTAGTCCATCCTTTTGTTTTATAAGTAAGATTAAAAAAAGTCATATTATGTTTTAGTTGCCTGCATGTTTAACATCTCATGACCTCTTGGATTCTTATAAGCTTGGTTTTAGACCTATGCAATACTCTAAGATTTATTTGTTTATTTAAATTTCTTAACCAAGTAGTGGACTGTTCAAACAATCCTTTTTATCTATGACCCTTATTTAGGATCACAAGTGTTCTTATTATGGTGACTCTTGTATGCCTTTTTGGTAGATTCTGAGACTGAATTATATTATCCCAGTTTAGTGCCTTATGAACTATTGTGGTCTAACTGAAGTCTTACTTGACTGGTTTGTCTGTTACCATTTTGGGATTAGGTTCACACATAACAAGTTGTTTCTGGGGTAAAATGTAGAGTACCTAAGGGTTTAGCCTTGATGCTTCTTTTACTCATTGCAAACATACTGCTACTTAAGGTGGTCATGCAAGGTTAAGTTATAAGCTATCACTATTATACTGCTGATATTTATCTCTCATTTTCTCAAGAATCTGGTCAACATTTTACCAGTCCTAAACACTGATGGGAGTACTCCTCAGTGGGTAACACATAACCATCTTAGACTGAAACCAGAAAAGACTAAGGCAGTAGTGTTCCATGCCACTCTCTGTTGAATATTTATTCCTTTTTTCCTCATTGTTGTTCAGCTTCTGAGAGGAGGGGGTGATTCAAAATAATAAACTGACTCCTCAGGACTAGATTTCGACAGTTATCAGGTTATGCTATTCTTATCTTAAGACTATGTATGAATCAGGGAATTTATTCCATTTTAAGCCTGCAAGCTATTGTTCCTGTGGTACAGGGTTTGATTCTCTCATTCCTTATTTGCCTTCTCTGTGACAATGAACCAGTCACTTAAAAGGACATTGCTCCCAGGTCATCTCTGAAAGTGACTGTGCATACAGTGGGGCTACCTGGTTAACACATTGGTATTATTATCTATGGAGCTAGCAACAATAAGCTGTGCAGTTATATCATTCCAGCATGAATACTGCAGTACCCCATACACTGGATTTATGCACTGCAGTCTACCTAGACTGAGACATAGGCAGAAACCAACAGCAAGGCATCTGGTAGGAGCAACTTGCTTTTGTTATATGATGTCTTTACTCCATATTCTGCACTGGTTGCAGATTGACATCAGGTCATTGTTTAAGATACATATACTTACTTTCTAATCCCTATTCAGCATGGGCCCTTTTAATTTATAGGAGCTCCTAATATCTATGTTCTAGGAAAGTCCGTTGGGGCTTCACTAAGGTACTGCTAGCTAGGAGGTTTATATGACTTAGGTCAACACATCTTTTAGGTTATTTTTTACATATCCTGTTCTGGTCCTGTGGAAAAGGCTACCTTGTCTGAAATGGGTATGTAATATTGAAACCTCCTTCTGGAGATCCCTTAAAGTCATCTTTTTAGCAAGGTCTAATTAGATCTGTTTAGGGTTTGTTACAATTTAAACAGTATTTATTTATTTATTTGCTGTTACTATTGTTTTATTTGTTTTTATCTTATTTGATACTTTGTTATCTAAATGTATTAATAAATAAATACTGTGTCAGAAATTCTTCTCTGTCTGGTTCTGAATAACACATTGAGCTATAAGGAGGCACTGATTTTATTTATTTATCATTTTGTTGACTGGGAAAGTCCAACTAGGACAAAGCCTATTTTCAGCAAAGGCCCCAAGAGGAAACCCCCATGAAAGCAGGGAATGCATACAAACTCTGCACAGAAGGCATCCCAGCCGAGTACCAAACCAGAGAACCTCTTGCTGGTGAGGCAACAACATTAACCCATTGCACCACTGCACCACCCAAGCTCTTGTACATGTATAGTCCTCCGTCTTTCTGTAGCCAAAAATATTCTCAGGGATTCTAAAACTTGCCTTATATGGTTGTCAATTATTAACGTGATCAGACAAAGTAGCACAGCATGGCCTGAAGCTATCACTTTACTAGTGTGCAATTAACACCACACTGACCATCTAATTAAGGAACCTGATAATGGAGAAGCACTGCCCATGAATAGATAGTGTACAGTGACTGTTTAAGTATGATTCACAACTGCCAGAATCATGCACAACATTATGCTGCTATGAGAACTGCTGAGAACCGTAATAAAAGGTTCCCTCCAATTTTATTCATATAAATTGGAAGAAAATGGAAGTAAAAGATAGTAAAACAGAGGGACTATCAAGCAGAGGAACATACAAAAGGATACATGTAAGGACAGAATGCTGGGGTTTAGGAAAAATGTATGTACATATATATATATATCTATGACAAGGCATAGTACAGGGATTGATGCTATTGTAGGAATTCAGTTCTAGGAGGTAGTCTGAGCTATTATCAATATTTTAGGGAGTATCTTTAAGAGTAATGTAGGTAGCATGCTGGGAGACAAAAGAACATCTGAAGGTGTGAGGGGCTGACTGTATGGTATACAAACCACTACCGTACCATGCAAGTTCAAAGGCCAAGCATCTTACACCAGTGGACTAAGCTTATTCTGCATGCATATATATATTTTCATTGACGGTCTGTGTCATGGGCATTGTGAGCAACATAAAATATCATTCATGTGCATTGATAGGTTCTATAGCACTGCAACAGTAAAGATGGACAAAGAAAATACAAGAGAACACAATTTTACCTATCCACAATTGTGATGCAGACTGTATATATATATATATATATATATATATATATATATATATATCATGTTGTTCGCCTATGACACACAGAACACATGACATTCTTCAAATATCCATTTTGAATGGCAGGAACATTTTTGTGGGTAAATAAATCTGTCTGATTTCTGCCAGGATCCACATATAGTGTCATTCTTACTGCCACAGAAAAGCAGGCAGTTGTACAGGCAGCGTGGGCTTTTCGCTGAGTCCAATATAAAACCGTCCATGGTAGCACTGGACTATTTGTGGAGTAGTAAGGTGTGGGTAGGAAGAAAATAACAGTCCAAGAGATTATATTGTGTTTATCCTCTCATTTTCAGGGCAGAATGCCTGCAAAGGGCAGAAGTAGGATTGAGTCGTTCTCCCAGGCAGAGGATGACTTTTCTCAGTAGACCACCCAGGAACATGGTTGGTGTATTATCCTTAACAATAAAGAAAACAAGGCCATACACTTGCATCTCTGGTGGGAGTACCTTGGTGAACAGGTCAGTGCTGTTGTTGGCCAAAACTGGCCAGAAGGACAAGTACAATGTAGGACTACTGATGTAATATTTCATGCATGAAAAAAGTTAACCCACTTGGTAGAAGAGCAGAGGATCATTGGTTGGGATTCTGCCAACAGGCTTGCCACTAACTGACATGGAGGAGTTCTAAATATGTCTTTCAGGGAGGAACAACTCATTCATACCCTATGGAGGACATATCATTGGTGCAGAAACTGTATGTGTACAACAGCTGTCTGTGGGCAGCACCCAAGATGGATATTACCTAACAAATATATCATGCAGTACAACCTGTCTGACTCCATGTTCCCTACTGAGTACAATTATTTTTTCATGTTGGGGCTTCAGCTGCAGTATCAGTCTGCACAAGCAATGTGACCTATACATTTTGCGTGCCATTCTGCTTATAGCTGTAGTTTCACAGGGATGTGGGTGTTTGAGAAAGGTAGGTTGATACACCTGGGTGTTTTTATCTGTTTTCATGGATGCTTCATTGTCAGGGTCAGGGTCTTAAACTATGGTTATTGGTGTACCTGAAGTCAGGGAACTTCCTGAGCCAATGAGGGTTGCCATAGCCTGTCATAGTCTGCTGTCATGGTAACATGGCAGGCATATCACCTCCTTCTTCCTCAGACAGTGTTCCTTTGCCTACACAATCCACTTCCCACTCTCAGAATACTAAGCATAACAAGGATTGTGCAACATATCAGCACTGGGTGCACCCTTTTCCCTTGTGGTCCAGACATTATTTAGTGCTGGTAGCTCCCATGAGCATGAGGAAGAATATATTGGCTGATGTCATGCGTGCTGCCACATAGGACAGGAATGTTTAAATGCCTTATGTGTAATTTTTGTAAATATATAGCTATAGGGCAGAATTTTACCATCAGGGGACAACATTATAAGACAAAACACAAGCTAGATTGCCAATCTAAGCTAGTGGTGTATGCAGCTTTATGCCAAAGTTGCCCAGCCTTCTATATAGGCAAAATGGAGAGAAGACTGGGAGAACGAGTCTATGAACATCACTATGCTTTTAGTAAATTAAAATTGGAGAACACCTTAGCAAGGCATATAAAAAAATACCCACAACATAATTTTAAATTCCGAGCAATAGATTGCATCATACCAGATGGAAGGGGTGGCCCAGAAACATTGTTGCTAAAAAGACTGGAACTGTTGTGGCAATTCCGTACTGATGCATATTATTGCCCTGGTCTGAACGAAATGTGTTCCATTTTCTGTATTTTAAAGTTGAGAAGCTTAAATAGATGAAGTTTAATTTGTGCTAATTTTTAAATAATTTTATTATGAAGTATATTAAGTGTGAAAGTAAGCTTGTTATAAACTAGTATAAGTATGCATATATAAATTATAACAATTTTCTACATTGTATGTAGTGAGTAAAAAAGTTTGTATAATGGGAGCTGAGGGGTTACATGCCAGATGGAATGTTATGGGAGGGTTGTGAAAAAGTGTGTGCTTTATTGCTTTTAAATTGATCATGTGACTAATTTAATGTGTATATAACTTGTAGTATTGACAGTATCTGTTATCTGAAGAAGTCTTGCTAAAATGCAAGACGAAAAGCGCTTCATATTAAAGTTTTTAGGAAGTACTCAGTATGGTTCTTTGGCAAGTAATTTGACTCACATCAAGACATGCCCTGTATAAACATTTTAATGCCATGCAATCACAGCCTGTGATGATATATCATTGCCCAGTGTAAAAATGGATAACAATAACTAGATACAATGGTGTTTATGTAACATCAGTACATTCATATAATGTTGCCCCTGTCAAGGATTGAACAGCAACTGATGCAACTCTACTGACTAATGACATCTGGATGAACCACAAGAGCTGCAGTGGAAGTCTTACAACTAGTCTGACAATCTATCTGTGCTAAATTATTACGTCATCTGTATGTGTGGTTAGCAATCTCTGAGATGAAAGTGATCAGGGAGGTCTGTCACAAGGTCAATGGACATCTTATCACCGCGGTATGTGTCAGTTGTGCATTACAGTACAAGGCCAAGCAATGTTAACAGGCAATGAATTTGGATGTTGAACGCATGAGTGTCTGGTAGCAGACAATAAATGGATATTTTCCAGGATGACTGCACCATGGTAGAAATGTCACTACAAATGTGACATATGTAGTTATGTAAAGGCATTACATTACGTTCTTTCTGCCAGCGATGTGTGTGCCTTTGATTGCTATAATACATCAACAAGGGATGACATCAGCAGTGTATTGCCGAGGAGATTGGGTAAAATTAGTTTTGCACCCAATCAGGGCATGTAAAAGGTACAACTACATATGTGTGTAAAACAATCATGATTCCACACTTGCAGAAGTTAAGTACTACTGTAGTCGAACACCCTACCTAGCTAGTTACATATTATTGACAGTAGAGTTAGACATGTAGGCACCACAGGAGATGTCTGACATTCAAATAGCATCAGTTCACTTGCAAAACAATGACCTCATCAGTGTGTTGAACCAGTGGTGTTGGCAGACAATATAATGTTGTAAGTTTGTACTCTTATTGATGTCACTCAAAATCCTGCCATTTGAAAAATGGAAACATTCTCCTCCTCCCCACATAACAAATGTTTGCATACCTTCTCCTTTAAAAACATTAAATGGCCATATTTCAACCCATTACACTCTTATTTTAAGCATTACTGTGCAAATTTATGGACATAGTATTGCCTAAAGAATCAAAGTTTACTTTACGTAATGCGGAGAAAATTGTAATCATTGCATTACAAACAGTATGCATAGCCACACTCTTGTGTAACAATGAAGTAATGGATATGAAATGTGGCCTTAGGGGATGGTACAGTCATCTCTGAATTTAGAAAAGTATGCCTAAAGTATGAGTTGATTAAACAAATGCTCACCTAATTCTAAACAACCTGTCATAAACATGCACACAGTTCTACTATGGTGTATATTAAACCTCTTATCTATCTAGTTGCACAATTGAAAGAGCACTGTATTAATTGCAAGTGCAACAGGAAAAGTCTGACTCTCAGGAGAGAGAGTGTGCTTTTGTCAGGATAACCTCACCGGTGTGCTTCATGTAGAATGGGTCTGTAAAAGTTGTTATAAGAGAGCTCTGGCATATTTAAATGCATCATCTGCAGGGGAAATGTAGACAACAATAGGCATTATACATGCACACAAGTTTTCCATGTTGGTTACTAAACCTCCAACCTATTAAGCTTACACAATCTATAGAGACTATAATAGTAAAAACCACCACAAGAGAACTTATCAGTGGAAAGATTTCACTTTTGTCAGGAGGACCTCATCAATGTGTGTCTCACAGAGGATGTTACTGTAAAAATAGGGACAAGGGAGATGTTGGAAGAGTTAAATGTGTTATATTTCAGGAAAAGTGAATATACAACCTAGTAATATGCACACACATGCATGCACACACTCACACACACATACACACACACACACACACACACACACACACACACACACACACACACACACACACACATCTTCTATGCTATGTAGTGAACTTCCTACCTATCTAGGTTATACAATGTAGAGGTCAATCTACTAGTCACAGGTGCCATAGGAGAAGTTTGAGGCAAAGGGCAGAGATTGCATTTTTGTCAGGATGACCTCATCAGTGTCTTTCAGAGAGGCTATTACTGAGAAATTAGGATAAGGGAGCTGTGAGAACAGTTAAATGTGTGATTCTCAGTGGAAGTGGCTACACCACCAGGTGATACACACAGTCTCATGCACACAGAAGCACATACCCAAACGTCTTCAATGCTGAGTATTAAACCTCCTATCTATCTAGGATAAACCACCAAGTGATACCCACAGTCTCACATACACAGAAACACGTGCACAAAAGTCTTCCATGTTGGGTATTGAACCTCCTACCTATCTGGGATACACCACCAAGTGATACACACAGTCTCAAACACACAAATAATACACAAAAGTCTTCCATGCTGGGTATTGAACCATCTACCTATCTAGGATACACCACCAAGTGACACACACACACAGTCACAAACACACAAAAACACATGCACAGAAGTCTTCCATGCTGGGTATTGAACATTCTACCTACCTAGATTACACAATCTAGACAGCAACATACTAGTCGCAAACACCATAGGAGAAGGCACACAATACCTCTATAAAATTGGATATTGGAATATTTGTAAAAATCAATGCTTGGAAAGGGTAGTAATCTGCATCCCAGGTTGTGCAACAAATGTATATGTGTGTGCAGAAGACAATGTAACATCACTACGGTTGCCATGTGTAATGACATATCTTGATAATGCAATGTAAATACTGTCCTTACTGTACATTGTGTTACTGTGAATGACATTGACATGTTTCACATACTGGGATGATATACAGTGCTGTACATCATTGGAATTATTAAATATTGTAGTGACTTCATGTCGGAATGATTGTACACTTGTATTGTCTCATACTTGCACTATGTGCATTGGCAAGACAAAATTGCAAGTTGTGCATAGTACAGTGCACTGTAGAATGACAGTGATGGACGTGGTGAGAATAGTTTAACCAAGATGGTAATACAGCACAACTGTAAACACTTTAATTAGGTGAGTTAACATCAATCAGAACTCATGATCATCTCTGGGTAACAGTAATGCAGACATACAAATGTTGTGCAACAGAAAACTATGATTCTTTGAACTCCTCTTTTTTTCCCTTGTACTGTTTAAGAGCAGCACCACTAAGCTGATATATGCTGCTGATGACAAAGTGTTAGTGCATGTGTAATCATACCTTGAAGTGTTGGACTTACAATAGTAGTTAGCAGTACTCTATGTTGCTCTGTGCCAACTTCTTTGCAAAGATCTTTATAAGAGGGTATTCGCAATAGATAGCAGGCAGCTTAGTGTAGCAGCAGGATAATGGTGGGTTATGTAAAGGGGTTTAGCCAATATTCACAGAGACAGTAGTCAGACAAAACACCGTGAAACATGTTGTCATCCATATATATTCAAGCATTTTCAGCATGCCAAGAAATAATTTAGACATAAGTGTTACTGCAATATAATATGTAGAAATTTGTATCTGTGAAAGCTAATAGTTGATAGGGGATGTCAACAAACATGAATGTAAGTAATTATCTTTATTACCGTATTGACCACTGTAATCCATACATCCAGCTCTTCATCTTGTTTAAATTTACAGTAAACTGAATAAACCTAGCTTAGTACAGCATCACAAAGTGAGACAGAGTGATACAGATAAAGGCAATCAAATCTAAACATTTTGCCATAAGTGTTGTACTTTCATTTAGCATTAGTTGCATTTGATGCCCAGTGCTCAACATTGTGCGAATGCAGACGTAGAAAAATAATGATACAGAATGGAGAAGGTACATCCCAAGGTGATGTGAGAACAGGGACAAAGTAAATTATAAATGAAGGAGGATAACGGTGGTTTATAACAACATAGCCAAACTGGAAGCAAAGCTCTCTCCAGCCAAGATTGTGCTAGACAGTCAAGAGGACAACATTAGCACCTGTGCTACACCTCAAGCAACACATAGCCCTTCAAAACCCACACTATCAACACCCAGACATAGCAACACTAAACTCACATATGCGGAAGCCCTTAACATTAACCTGCCCAAGCAACAAGGACCTCCAAAGCTGAAACGCAAACAAACACCAGTCACAACCAAAGTGACACATAGCTCACAACACCAGTGTGCCACCCAACAACAACCCCTAAGGCAAGACAACATACCAAACACTTTAGTCATAGGTGATGCTATAGTCAAGTGCACTGATGTTCCACTCACCAGGCTGAGCAAGGGGAAAATTACAGTCAGCTGCCTGTCAGGTGCCAGGATCTGCCACATAATGCATGCACTCAAGTTACTCCATTACAAGTACAAATATGACACTGTCATTTCCATGTTGGAGTGAATGACTTGAGATGTACCTCTCTGGACTACATGAAAAGAGACATGGAAGAGCTCTTGGATCATGTTGCCCAGGCAGGTATGACCCTAGCCCTGAGTAGCATCCTGCCTTCGCCCAGAATGATGTCACAGTATAAGGACAAAATGATTGACTTCAAGAATTGGCTAAGCTTCTGGTGTCATTCAAAGGTGATCCAATATCTGTCTGCCTGGGATGACATGATCAACAAACCACGATGCTTTGCGAGAAATGGTCTGCACCTGTCACCCCTGGGATTCAGGTTACTGGCTAAAGCTCTTTCCACCCCTATAGTGCCTTTTTTAGGCAAGGTTCAAAGGACAAAACCACCACCATAACAAATACAAGCATGCAAAATCTGAAGGTAATGCTACTCAATACTAGAAGTCTAAACCTCAAAATGCACTCTCTCGAGGCACTCCTAAAATGGAGAACATCGATATCTGTGCAGTAACTGAGACCTGGTTTAAGACTCCAGAGAGCACCCCTGCAATACCAGGCTACAGCTCTTGCCACACTTTTCGGCCACCCAACCAAGACTGAAACACTAAAGGTGGAGGAGTGTCCATATTCACCAAGGATATTCACACCTTCAGGCTAGTTGCCCAACACAATGCATCTGAAATTCTCCAGGTGCAACTAACACTAGGTAAGACTGCATTCCAAATTGTAGCTTCCTACAGATCCCCCACCCCTCACTACACCTTTCTAAACACACTGGAAAATATTAAGATACAACCAAACACCCTAATACTGGGTGATTTCAACTACCCTGCCATTAACTGGGAAAACTAATCGGGTACCAACACCTTTTCCCAATGGTTCTTGGAATTCATAAATTCCAATGCCCTGGATCAGCTAATTCATTGTCCCACCAGGGGCTCCAATATCCTAGACCTTGTCATTGCCAGCATGGGAGATAGATGCTCCTCACCAGTGGTCACCCCCTCATTGATCAGGTCTGACCATAAGCAAATCACCCTTGACATCCACATCCAACCCCCACCCCTCAGTAAGGAAACCTCTGTAAAAAACTTCTCCAAAGCCAACTTCATGCTACTTAAGTCAGAAGTGACAAACTTCATGGCACCCATGCAGATGGGAGCTGAACGTTCGACTGCTGAATCCTGCACTAAGGCACTGTACAAGCACATCCACTCATACATGAATCGCGCCACCCCAAATAGAACCAAGATGCTCTCCTCCAAAAAAAAAAAGGAAGCCAATCTGGTGGTCCCCTGCCATAAACAAACTATACAACAGAAGGAAGAAATTGTTGCAGAAAGGAGGAAAATCCCAGGATGCAAAAATCTCCCTTACCAGCCTCAGTAAGCAACTGAGATCCCTCATAAAATCCTCCAAAGCTAGTTACGAAAATAAAATTGCTAAGGATTCCAAAGACAAACACAAGACATTCTATAGTTATGTCCAGAATCTAAATGGCAATGCTCAGCTCTGGTTTGAGCTACAAAAGAATGGCATTAAATATACTGATCCCAAGGTTATTGCCAATATCATAGCAGATCAATTTAATGCCAACTTCAACCCCGTCTCACCCCCTAAATGACCCATCTCAATACCAAAAGATTGCCAAATTCTGGTAATCATGACCACACAGGTAGAAACCACACTCTCCAAAGCTAAAAATACAGCATCCATGGGACCAGATGACATCCCAGGCTGTGTACTACATGAACTACAAAATGAACTGGCACCTCACCTAAGTGTCATGTATAATCATAGCCTCACCTCAGGCTTTGTGCCCACTGAGTGGCACACAGCTACAGTTATCCACTGCACAAGGGGGGATCCACCTTGGATCCCGGAAACTACCGTCCCGTCAGTCTGATGAGCCTGATCTGCAAGGGCATGGAAGGCATTATCATGGAACTTATAAACAAAGACATTGGCAACCTTCAAACACTGCCCCCACCCAGTTTGGGTTTGTGAAAGGCCGATCCTGTCTCCTGAACCTGATTGACTTCTTTGAATCATTCTCCAGAGCTGTGCATGAGGGAAACGTGGTCCACACAGCCTATCTGCACCTCACCAACACTTTCAACACCACTCCCCACTCTGGAATCATAGATAACTTACTAAGCTGGGCATAACTCCCTACATCATATGATAGGTTGCCAACTGGCTTACTGACAGAACCCAGACTGTAAAAGTAGCTGACTCCAAATCCAGCTCCAGACAAGTGACAAGTGGAGTACCTCAGGGTTCAGTCCTGGGACCGCTCTTGTTTAGTATCTACTTCTCTGAAGTACAGGCCAACACTAAGGGACTCTGGCTAACAAAGTTCACAGATGACTGCAAACTAGGAGCCATTATTAAAGCCCCAAATGATGTGGATATTCTACAAAATGGCCTTACAGAAACAGATACTTGGTGCCGGAGCCATAGGCTCAAGCTTAATGCCAAGAAATGAATAGTTATCCCCTTTGGGAAAAAACATGTACCCATGAATTACCACATAGGTGGCCATATACTAAAGACCAAAAGTGCGATGAGACACTTAGGGACACAGGTGGACAGTGGTCTCCTCTTTGATAACCATATCGCCACAACAGTCAGGAAGTCCTTCTATTTGGCACACCTCATCACTAAGGGCTTTGCATCCAGAAAAAAGGCGGTCATTGTTCCACTGTACTCATCCCTCATTAGACCCATTGCAGAGTACAACTCCCCACTTGGTATGTACCTCACAAGACGTCTGCAACAGGCAGCAGAAATACCTCACTAAAAGAATCACAGAACTAAAGCAGATGCCCTATGCTGACCATCTAAAAATCTCCAGCTATACTCGGTGGCATATCGTCTACTCAGAGGTGATCTCTGCTTAACATACAAGGCCATGTCAAACCCTGAGCTGTTGGACATGCTCCACTTAAAGAAATCCCAATCCCTCAGAGCCACATGCTCCAGGAATCTAAACCTTGTTATCACAATGAACAAAACATGCTGGAGGGATAGGTTCCTGACACAGAGACTCCCCATACTCTGGAATAGACTGCCCCATACATGTCAAGCAGAGCGCCTCCTTGACCCTCTTCAAAAGGAACCTTGCCGATTGGATGGGAGATAGGAAATTCACCCCAGGGATCACGTCAGTCACCCTGTTAGACAGGGGTCCAGGGAAGTAAATATTGTGGGAAAAAATATCCGGGAAATTGTTTGGCTAGACTTGTATAGGCTCTAGGGCCAATAGCCTAGTACCAACCTATGAACCAACATAGCCAACAGGTGCACCTAAATTACTGAACCAAAAATAGTCATTAACAGTTAGTTAATGGCTGAAATAGAACCTACAACATTATTAAAAAGTCTTTACTTTGCTCATCATGCTACAAAGAAATTACTACTTATCAGCCTTAAGATAATGCTATTGAAGCACACTGAAATCTTTTGGAAGAAAGAGGGGTGAACAGAGAAAGTTACAGACTGATGGAGAAAGGAATAGCAAATAAACATTTTGGAGGATGTTGTTTTAGTCTTACTTAAATCATCATTGATCTGCCATGCTCTGTACAATAAAGTGATTGCTATAGGGGCAAATAAGGTATGGGAGAGTGCAATAAACATGAATACTTAATCAGGATAATGTTGGCTTATTAAGTCTACTTGTTGTGACAGCAATGTTTTTGAAAATTATATCTTGTTGCCCAGTTCCAATGTTATGTTTCAGGAATGTGTCATATGTAGAGGAATACAAGCATTTGCAAGTACACATATGATAGGAATTTGAACTGTAATGAAATAATAAACTAACTTGTAGCTGTAATAGAACCTATGACCCTATGCCAAACCATCAGGCTACAAACAATGTATTCATTTCAACATGCCACATAAGAACTCCTAGCTTTGGACTTCCAGCAGCCTAATAAATGTTACAGTAACTATTCCACATTACTGTCTTTAATATAGATTTACTCTGTATTCCCATAGTGCAGCACCTTTAAGCACATGGGTGTGACAGCAACTGGACAACTGCAGATTACATTGAATTCTCTAGCTTTTACAGTGACAAGTTAAACAGCTCTGACTGTCACTCAGTACTGCTGTGCTATGCCAAACTCTGTAAAATGTTGAGGACATAAAGTGAAGGCTATTTCATCAGCTATTTTTGGCCATGTGTGTGTTGTGCATGAATCTATTTTTTCACCAGATTAAATGTGTGAAAAAGGGGTAAATAGGCCATTGGCAAAAGTGCAGGTTGACAAGCAGAGGGTAACACACATGGAAAAGAATACAGTAATTTGCAGGAAGGTCAGGGGAGAGCAGCATAACTATTCACATATTCACAACATCTCAGTGTACAATTGTACACATAATTTCATGATTTTGCAGAGCCGCCACATCAATAATACGTGACAACAACAAAATAATTTTGTATGGCCAAATAGACCTAATCGATTGCATCAAGATGACACATAAGTGAAGGGGAGAGCTATTTATGGGGTGTAATTATCTTGTGGGACAGGTACCCATTTTTTGGGGAGGCAGAAAAGAATGTTGGGAAAGATACTTAGAAATGAGAGAGTCAGGTAGGTATGGTAGGTTATGAAGCATTCACAGATACACAGGGCATACCAAACAGACATAGATGGTGAGGAAGAAAACAGGTTGGGGGATACTATGATTAGAGATAGGTAGGGAACACTGGAGGTGCAACCACAATCTAGTATAGGAACAGAGAGAATCTAGTTCTTACTCTCAGAACTATCATCACTGCCTACTGCAGCAGCTCCCTGGGTCAGTGCTGGATGTGGCATCATCTTTGCAATCCAATGCAGGACTTTTTCAACTCTGCTGATATGTGCAATGAGTCTCCTCTCCATTCTATCCTCAACCAGCCCTGCAAGCTCCTACTTTGTGACAAAACTGCCACCTCCACTAGTACGGATCCAGGAGAGTACCATTACACCAGCATCTGGGACATAACTATCTGATATACTTGGAGCAGGTAGGGCATAGGGTTGTGGAGGTAACATTGACAGGTTGTGACTCTGAAGTGCTGGGTGTCTGTGCTGCCATCTGTGGAGATATGTCAGGATGAGCTTCAATGGTTAGTGTACCTCTCTGTGCCATTGATGATTAATTTTCAGCAACATGTTATGTAAACAGCAGATTATTAATAAATTATAACCTCTCCCCAACAACAAAAAAAAGAGACAAGGGTGGTGGAGACAAAAAAAAGGAATGGATACATGGCATATAACAGCACTGTATACCTTAAACAAACTTTCTATTTGGTAATACATAAACAGCTATGGCAATTTACTATTTCACACCTTTGGCAACGTCTGTATATGATGGAAAGGTACCTTTGTGTTAATACATAAACAAATATAATTGTTCAGATATAAGAAACAGCTGCCTTTATTTCATTACCACAGATTAGAATTATGCATTCTAACTTAATAATCACAATTACCATAATGAAATTCTAACTGACAGATGCTGATAATATCTTATAAACAATCATCAAAGGTTTCTCCTGTGTACTGAACCTACACACAACAAAGGTGGTATTCTAATTATCCAATGCAAGCAGCAACAGTTATTTGCAGAAAATAACTGTCAGAGATTTGGGATGCATGGCTAGGCTTAAAAAGGCCCTACTGGTTTTTAGCCTAGCCTATGAAGTTATAAAGAGCTCATTGGTTTATGAAAAGGTCCTACATACAGGGACTGTAATATTCTATAGTAAAGTACCAGTTAAAGAACTATTGATCACTCAGTCCTACTCCAAAATTACAAAAAAAAATGCCCAAATGCTTTATTTAATGCACCAGAAACGATATCTTGTTCCAGAATTAAGGCAAAAAAAGAGTAACTATTCAGCAAAGCTCATTTCAACAAACAAGAAATAAAGAACTTTGCATATGATAGGGCAGAAGTACAGCAGCAAGGTCTGCAATGACTTAAATTTTTGAAGCAGCAATATTCACTTAGTACTTTTCTAAACTGTTTTAAATGATGGTGAGAAAGAGATACATAACTAGGGTATACTTTTTCTACAAAAAAAATGCTGGGAACATAAAGCAGATTATACATCATGTGAATGAAGGGGCATCTTCTGTTATCTAGGTATGTAAAAACCTGTTCACGTGAAGCAGAGCCCATTTCAGACCACCTTCAAGCACAATCTGGACCAATGGATGGGAAATTATAAATTTACTCCTGTGGTGGTGCCTATGTTCCTCATGGACAGAGGCAGTCTGTAAAAGTTGTCAAAACCCCACTTGCTGACCCTTATCTTTCATCTAGGGATAAAAAATTGGGTAACATCTGGGAAAAATGAAATAACCTGAGCACTGGCTGTATCAGGCACACAAAATATTTAATTTATTAGGATAAGCACTTTTGTCTGGTGCACATCAGGAAGACGTCTGGTGATGTGCACCAGACGAAAGAGCTTATCCTAATAAATTATATATTTTGTGTGCCTGATACAGCCAGTGCTCAGGTTATTTCATTTTATCCAGTTTTTTTGTGTGCTTTGTGGTGTTACAATCTGGGTAAAACTGGCTAGGCTTGAATGCACACTTGAGCTGTAAGCCTAGTAATCTCCTATGAACCTATTGGGGAAGGCATGCATGCTTGAGGTGAATGATGAGGTATTCCTGCTTGAGGTGGTATCATTTGAGAGAATGAAAATACTATTATGTCTTTAATTTTAACTTGATTCATACATACCCCATGCCTCTCTAAAGTGAGTCAGTCTCTCCTGGTAGGCCTCCTTATTTGCAGCAATCTCCTCTACAGATGTTTAGAGCAAAAAGAAGAAGAAATATATGGAGGTACAATAAGTAACTGCATTGGCTGGCTAGATAATTACTACCATATTATAGACAGGTTATGAGTCAGCATAATTACACAGCTGGATGGGAGGGGGTGTTCCCAGTCCAAAATGCAGTCTCAAATCAGCTTAGGAGGTCCTGCCTGCACTTTATAAGGTAACTATAGTGGTAACAACATTGTACCCCAATGCATGGAAAGCCAGTTGCAGTGGACATAGCCTTGGCTAAGCTATTCCAAGCATCAGTCCTGTACTGAGACCTGACTTAATTGCCCTGCAACAGCCTACAGCTGTAGTGTTCCATGACGAGTGCCACAAAAATCCTGGACTCCTCAGCACTCAACCTTTGTGCTCCAAATTTAGCACAATTTTCTTCTCTAGTCAGCCATGTCTGCAGAAGTAATGCACACAAAATATGTCTGAATTGACGCCTAATTCAGATCTTGCAAGTTACTGGTATTGTGCCTTGCCAACTGTATTTGCGTGATTGTAAGCAGATGGACCCCTTGGCAGACACACTGGCACTACTTACAGTGGACAGCAATAAAGGTGTGAAACATGGCATGGAGCTGTGCCATGTGTTATGTTCCACCCATTATCACAGGTTCCAATGTTCAACAATGTATTGATTACTAGCATTGCTTTTGAGAGTTGCACGTTGGAAGGTAAAAGATGACTGAATTCTGACATATTATCTGTTTGGGGCTTACTCAATGTTAAAACATTATTGTGCACCTGGGAATCAAACCCATGCAACTTAATGTACTAACTGACATTGCTATGGGAGAACTAACTTTACACTATGGAGAACTGACCTTTACTTATATGTGAATGAATGGAGATACTCTTCGGACAGGATTATATGTGTGGGGTCATAATCCTGCATTGCAATGTAAAAATGATTATTACTTCAAGCATATATAGTTCACATTGATGTAGCTGAATGTGATGATCAATACAGGTTGTTTTACATTACATGCATATTTCAGAAGAAACACGGTTCCTAAACACATAGTTGGTATATATAACAAGTCGTAATGATTACAACAAATGTATCATGCTAATCATACAAATGCAAGTGATTTTTTATATGAAATATATTCATTATCATATCTAGGAAGGTGGACACATATTAAGTTGTGTATGTATGGGAAACATTAAACATATAGGCTAAAAAGCACAGTTTCATTATGTAAGGCTTACTGTTGCATTGCCTGCAAGGAACAGGTATAACATTATCAATTGTCTTTACTGTTATGGTCCTATTGAAACATTTCTAAGAAATGTGCTTCTTACACACTGGATTTGAGACCTTAATAGGCTGTATTATTTATCAAAAGCCATTACTCTTACACCTTGTGCCAGAGAAATAGCTCTATGACATGCTGAATTTCTCATCTTGGTACTGTCCAGAGTGCTGAAGAAAGCACACCTCTGTCAGGCATGTTTGAGGTACCTAAGGCAGCCTAAACTAAAATTTTCACTTTTTTCTTTAGCTAGTGCATCCTGGTTCCATGCTGCTAACCAAAGAGCAAATGTACCTTAAAATGAAGGTAAATAAAAAAGACATATTGTGATAAATTGCATTGTGATCTCTACACTGGATTCAAACAATGCTCCATGTGCCTTATTCAGTTACACCTTGTACCACAGAATTTGACATCTGTCTGATGCATTTACTAAAGTAAGTACTATCCCTGTTGTGGGGGTCCATGCAACAACTCTAAGCATGTTTGAGCTACCTGAGGCAACATAAACTACATGTTTTACTTTTTTCCTTAAGTTGTGAACCAAGTTTGCAGAATGCCAAGTGGAGAGAAAATAGAAAAGGCATAAGAAGGGTAATACATGTTACAGAAATTATAAATAGTGAATGAAATTGAATACATTGGTATAGGTAGCAATGACTGGAGCAAGCAGTACAACACTTCTTCCTTCTCACATCTTCATGTAAAATCAGACATGTGCTTTGTGGAACAGATTATCAGCATTGTAGTTAATGACATATGTCAAAGTAGACAGACTAATAATCACATGTTAGCAACAGTGGCACCAACTGACTTTTTAAAATAACAACACAATGGTATCACTAAATGTGATGAAATATATATTCAAACAATCCTTTGTAAAAGTATTATGTCAATGGATTTGATCCTTGTATTAGATATACTTCATTTATAAGCTCATTGCACGTACACCTTGTGCCACAAAGGAAGTGAACTATTAGGTGTATCTTCTTTCCTGAGTAATATCCAGAGTGCTGACAAAAGTACAATGCCACCTGTTTGTTTTGTGCTACCTATGACAGCCTAAACTAAATTTATTTTTCATCTTTTTCCTTAAGCCACAAAAGTTAGTTTCACACTGCCAAGCATCCAGAAAATGAAAAAAAAGAAAACATATATAAAGTATTGCAGATAATAACACTTTGGTTCCAATGTATAAAATTATGTCGCAACAGGGAGCTGTATGGATTTGAACCCTCCAAAAATGGTATTGAAAGCAATCATTTCATGCTATTTCCCAGAGATGCGACAAAGAAAGGCATATATTGGTAAGGTGCTAAAGAGTTTAGATGTAGATAATTTGACATTGCATCAAGTCACTTTGAAAGTGCAGCACAAACAAGTTATGAATATTATCCTTTCATATTTGACTGCGGATGTCTACATGACTGGGATTTTGCAAACAGTTTGCATAGACGTACTCACATGATATTAAACAAATACTGCAATCACCACATGTGTGTCTCTTTCTTTCTGTCTGGTATATCTTTTGATTATCTATCTATCCTTTTATAATAGTAACTGTATCTCTGTTTTCATGCCATATGTTATCTTTAACAATGGTTATGGTACTCCCTTTAATTTGAACAACCTTTCTACTAATGGCCACTAATTGTGGTCATTTAAGCCAGCATTTGAATGCTAGGATTGTCAATGTACTTGCATCCCTTAAGTTGTTATATAGCAGAGAGGGGAGAGTGTGAAAGGTGATTGATCCTGCAGTCATGGTAATCAAAGACATTTGCAAGCCATTGAAAGGAAACCCTTCTCAGTGTTTGGCCCTTGCATAGCTAGGGTGTGTGTATGCAGTCATGTAGTTCCTTACACCATGTTTACATTCCATCCACTTAGTCATATTTTTGGTATTCAGGAATGCTAATGATTTGAAACCTTATTTTGCATAATCACAGTGCTGACAGGACTGACTCTGCACTACATATAAAGGTAATGGTGTAGCTGATGACCTTGTATTGTACTGGGGAGAGTGTTTTGAAACACAGAGCTTGATACTGCTATTAAAACAAGACTTTGCAAGAGTCACCTATTTCCTACAGTGATGCATTGTCAAGGTATGTTACTATTTCTTTAGTAGTGCTTTTAAATTAACATTAAAAGGTGAAGTGCATTGACTGCTGAAAATCATTTTTATAATTTTAGATTTATTTACTTTTCTCCCTTCCTTTTGCCATAACCATGTCTGCATTTCTACAATTATGTTAAGAAATTATACATGACCAATGTATTATTATTTTATTTTGTATGTCATGTTTTCATAATTATTGTGTGTTACTGTATTGTAAGTATGTAATAAAGTCTGACATTTTTATTTGGGTTAGCAGGGTGAAAAGTGTTTTCATATTTCTAAAGGACTGGACTCCACAGTGGTGAATATAGCAGCTGTAAAAATTTGTTGTTACTTTTCTAATCCTGCATTTATATTGTTAAGGCAGAAATATTTTACAAATGTAATACCTGTGTTATATCCATTACATTCCAAAGACATGCTTCTGGAGCATTTCTCCCCGGGCCTCTGCTGAAAACAGGCTCTGTGGATCCTAGTCAGACTTTCCTGGTCAACAAATGTTAAATAAAAATAAATAAAAAATAAAAATAAGTGTTATAAGATCTGTGCCAATATTTCATTTTTAAATATACTTCTTTTTTGGGGAGTTGGTGGGACTGAATGGGTGTTGCTGGGGTTGGATTGGGGTGTGGGGGAACTGGGCAAGGTTGTTGGGGTAGATAGAGGGGATTGAGATAGACTGGGGATTGATGGGGGTGATTGTGGGAGACTGGGGACTTAACTTGTGTGCAGTCACGAGTGAGCACTAACGTAGAAATTGTTTGTGTGTATGTTGCTTTCATACAGTTACACATAATTGACCTGACTGACATCCTCCTCCAGATGTAATAAAATACATGTAGGCGTAGTGTATAGCCTACATGGAAGGTACCATGGCCATGTATGTGGTTCCCCTTCAGTAGCACACCATGCATATTAATGATGGCATGTTGCTGAGCAACAGCCATGAAACATGGTTATTGAATCAGTGTAGGGAGTGTGTTACTAACTGCGCCTGCAGGTGAGTAACATACCCCCCTGCACTGTCCAAGTGCATCATATCAAAATGTATTTCTCATAACTTTATTTTAATTTTAATTTTTTATTTATTTATTTATATATATTTTTAAGTTTGCATGGTACAGTGCTGCCTTCAGCAATTGACACATGCCAGACATCTAAAAATAGAAATTGGATGCATTTAATTTATGATTTAAAGGTCAAGTTTAAGCGTAGCTTAGCAGGTTTGGGTAGTGCAGTGTGGTGTGTAGCAGTGCTTAAATTTAGCTGAGAGGTATATGTAAAAGTATAGCAGCATTCCACATATCCATGAAGCCAAATGGCTAGAATTACAGCCTCATGTGGAGTAGGTGTGGGGTTTGAATACATGGAAGTGAAATTAAGCAATAATTTTCCAAATATAAATGATGCCAATTATTTTTGAATTATGATCTGCAGTGATCATCTAAGCTCTGCTAAGCCTTGCTAGGCATGCTAAGCAGTGCTGAAACAATCCATGTTTAGTCAGTTCTTGGCACTGCTTGGCAATGCTTACTTGCACTTGGCTTTGCTTGGCTTTGCTTAGCTGGTTTGCGCACTGCTAAACAATGCCAAGCATTGTTAAGCATTTCCAGTTTCAGCACTACTCAGCTTTGTTGTTCTGGTTTGTGTGGTGCTAAGCAACGTGCTGCATTTTTAAATATTGCCCAATGGCATTAAAGTGCCAGAAATCAGGGTATATTAAGCACAATAGGCAGGAATACAGCAGAAGCAGTTGGAGTTTGAACTGTTCAGTAACTATGGCTGGTGTTGGAGAGGGTGCATGCTTCCAGGTGCAGTGATTGGGCATTCTGGGTTCCAGAGTCATGGTTGGACTCCTCATGAAAGACCATGATGACTGGCTGCTGCAGGGAAAGTTCCAGGGCTCAGAGTGCAAGACGGAGGCATGGGCCCAGCTGACACATGATCTCACTAGTGCTACAGTTATCCCCCACACAGAAGAGAAGGTCCATCATCATTACGATAACCTAAAGCGTTGGAAGACAGGCTCTCTTGGCCATCTGGGTGCAAGATGCACAGGCAGGGAATGCCCCACAAGTTTGTAAATACTGTTACCATTGTAACACCAATACTTTTTATGAATGTTTGATAGACAGGTATGCATAATGGTGTGCTTCTCTCCCTACAGCTGCAGAGGACAGAGCTTGCAATCTAGAGGTACATGCAGAGTGCTTTGCCAGGGTGCACTGTGCTTGTGGTGAGTACATATTAATTTGCAATCTATAGTCAAATAAGCACAAATGAGTAAAGCATTAGCTGCCAATAGGTATATACAGTAAAGATTATTGTATTGCAATGAATGTGGATGTAGACCTGTACTACAATAAGTGACTATTGCCAACTATGCTGCAATAAGCAGGGAAGACTAAAGCATTAACCATGATAAAGTGAATGAAATAAAGTTTTTACTGCAATAATTGTGGAATTACAGCTGTATTGCTTCATCTGTATTACATCAACTCAAAACTATACCAGCAAGTGCATGAAGGTGCCCTGAATAAAGCTTTCTTGTGCAATATGTGTGTAATTATGGCTGTTTTGCATGAAATTGGTTTTGACAACTGCTATAAAATAAAAACATAAAAGAATACCTTGATCTGCCTCAAGCCATAGCTAATAAAGAGTGTTATGGAATAACTGTATTTTCAGAGCTATATTACAAGAAATGAAGTATGATACCTGTTCTGCAACAACATATGAAGCAATAGACCTAACACCCATGGTATATTGTGTATATCAGGATTGTTTTGTGTTAGCCATTGCATTCCAGCTACATGCATTCAGCCTCTAAGGTATGGTGCTGCAGGCAAGTATAATAGCTGTAGACCTGAAATATACTACCTGCAACTGCATATGGGTGAGGTAGCCAACCCAGTAATCTGATATGTTTGTACCATTCACAGATATTTCCACCCATTATCAGTATATTGAGTACACCGGCATTCTATGTAGTGATGTATAGTATACCTAGTATCTCTGTCATGCATGAATGCCATGCATGTGTGCTCAATTGTCACTGCAGTCTAGTATAAAACTGTACTACTATTACCAGGTAATATTTTGTTTCCAGGTGAGCTCTAGGCAAATATCAGGCAGTCAGTAATCGGCTGTGACTCAGTAGCTCAGTTTGTTAAATGCCCTCTATGCAGTGCATTTTGCCACACACACACACCAGAGTTCAAATCCAGTGCCATGTACTAATAAATCAGTTACATATTGATGATGGATGTTCTCTCCACTGGAAATACAGGTAAATGGGTGAGGTATCCCTTATTATGATTAAATGATTTGTGTGTTCAGATGTAACAGACTGTTAACATCATTGACTGGGAATTTGATAATACTTTATAAAATAAAGGCAAAAAGTAGAATAATAATAAAAGTAAATAAAATAAATAAATGTGTAATCATGGTGTGGCTGTATGCCTGGAGTGTCTGTGAAGGTTTTCTGAAATTCTATCTCCATGCCTGCCAATCAAGGGATGATAGTTATGTCCTCTCTGAACTGTACACATACATGTCTCTCAAGTATCACACTGTCACAGAATGTAATTGCTGTCATGTAATCCCTCTGTCACAGATGTATCATTGATATCAATAGCAAAGTAACAGTACATCATTCCACAGTACACTTTGGTAGTTATATAGGTCCACCTGATGTGCAAGTGGTCATTGTAGTTCTGTACCTGCGGGTGTTACTGCTTGTCCCATACTGTCCCATGTGGATAGCTTGAGTGGTATGTACATGCTACAGCAGCTATAGGGCACTGTTATACATAAAAAAAAGATTGACCTGTAGAGTAGATAGCTGTGCTGTTGTAAACTACATAGCCTATACTGGTATTAATGGATTGTATTTCTCTCTCTCCTCACCCCATATCTTCATCTATATTTATTATTGTTATTCATTGGTTATGGATTACTATTAACATATGCTGTTTTATAAACATTTTTGGGGCATGTGTTTTATTATTGTTATGTATTACAATGGTTGAATATTAACACATCTTGTTGAATAACCTATTTTGTTGGCCTTATCCCATAACTATTACTGGCATTTTCTTACTATACTGACTGTTCTGTTATTTATTGTGTTCCATATAATATGCATTGAAATGCTACTGGGTTATCTACAATGTTCTGGCATGCTGCTATAACTAACAAAATGTTTTGTTCATAACCAACCTATACACATTGCTAAACCTTTATCACCACAGCACAACAGGGTAGGCCAGTTCATGCTGATCCATTTTAGCTGGCCATGGTAGCAGGTACCAGAACATCTGGGACACAAGCTGATGGTGCCCCCTTCCGCTGGCCCCACACCATCCTCAGGTGGAACTGCCTCAAAGAAATGGGTATGTCCCGCCCCAGGAGCAGTGGCAGAGGGGCTGTAGCCACCCAAATCAATTAGTGACCATGGTGCTCAGGATTGTACATAGGAGCTATGAACAACACTTGTGCCTATTTGAGAGCAGACTCGACAACCTGGTGGGGCCTGGTGGTCTTGATGCCCAGACTCCAGCAATGCCACCTTTGGGGTAGTGAAGGAGCAGTGTTAACTGGCCATGGGTGGGGATCTCAGTCATGCTGCTGCTGTCTGGAGGCACATGCACCTCTGATTCCACAACTCACTCCCCATCCAAGGTGTTTACTCCCCTCATGTGTTACACACCTCCCATGTATGCTGTCTTGTCAGCCTTATCTGTATGCAAATGATACCTCTCCTACACAATGTACCTCCCCACATGTACCTACATCCCTTCCCTAACATTCCAGTCTCCTTAAAAAAAAAATGGGCACCTGTCCCACAAAAAATATATTGCCCTATACATAGCTCTCCATTTCGCACATGTGTCCACTGGATACAACTAATTAGGTCTAATTGGCTTGATAGCACATTTATGTTGTCCTCACCCCTCTCTCCAGGGTTTGAGGGTCAAAATTCATATCCAAAATCTGTAGAAATGCACAACTGTTGCTTTACAAGAAATGAAAAGCTATGGGCCTTTCCTACACCCTTTCTGTACATTCCTACCTGCTTTCAGTATAGTTTTACACCTGCTTGCCCCCATTTCACTACTGTCCTATCACCCCTTTTTCTTTTCTTTTAAAATTTTTAGCATGGGTTGCAGTGGAGCTATGCAGCACACTGTACAAACCCACACAAATCCGCTTAAATGTGTTTAATGTGCCTTAATGATCTTATGTGTTTCTTACACTGTTAGACGCATCTGCAAAATAATCACCCCTGCCAAGTCTTGAACCTGGACCCCTGTCAACTACAGCATAGTGCATTATCCCACTAGGCCACCAAGCTCTTAACTAAAGCAGGTGTTTCCTGTGAAATATACTGATTGCCACTGACAGATTGCAAGAACATATACTGGGAAAATGGTAGTTTTCTTTGGACTGTGATGCAAACATTACACCAGTACACAGCCAAATAAATAATGGATGTACATGAGGCCTAGGATAGCAGGTATACCTGTCAACTGTACAGATTGTTGCAGAATGTCCAGAATTTTGCTACCCCCATTTTTGGCCATTTTCATAAAAATGTATGTATCTGGCAAAGTAGTGGCAAATCATTAAAGATGGACATTAGAAAATCATGACAGACATTTGAGTATTACACTTCATACCCTTCAGAAAACACATGTTAATGCAAAACATGTTATTCTAGCAGTCATCTACAATATCAACAATCTTGGGATTAGTGCTTCAGTTTTCTCCTGGTGAGAGAAAGAGTGCAGTTACATTATTTCCTGGAAACTGCTGATCACCAGAAAGCTTAATAACTGCTTTATAGGTGACAGATGGGAATCTGTTCTTATATTCTGATCCTGGTGAGAGTAGGAGCAGAGTGTATTGATTCCTGACTCTTTCTGGTTGGAGAATGAGTGTCTGTGCTTAACATACCTGATTGGTCTGGTTGCTATTCAAGGCATCTACCAGGAAAATATTACAAGCTTGTAGATCCTTGCATCATCTGGGACAAGACTTTGGATCATCAAATGGGCCATGGCCTGGTTCTCTTCTTGGGATTGGTGCTAACATTTTGCTTCTGGTGAGAGAAGAAGCAAAGGAGTATTTTATCCCAATAGCATGAAGCTGTGCTGAGACCAGCATTAGTAGAAGCCAGGCAGTAGCCATTAATTCGACTCCCCTCTTTTCATCATTATTGACAAGCTAATTCTTTATTTTTCAGTAAGTACTGCTTGATTTCTTTCTAACTTCAGAATATTTGCCTAAATACTTCATCATTAAATTTTCAGGGTCTACATATTAGTTTTCCTTCAAGTGATTGGCAGTGCTCTGTACAGACTCAGACGCCTTGAGTGACATTTTTCTTGTAAAAGGAATATATAAGGAAACAGCTCAAGTACTTAGTAATAATGGCCATCCCTCCTGGCATATCTAAAGGTCAGTTCCCTGTGCTTTCTCCTATTAACCTGGTGAACTTGGGCATTTTGAGGCAGTGTAGCAACAGCCTCATGTACACAGACAACCCTCTCCTCGTACCTCCCAACACTCAGACTTGTGTGAGATGTACTTATATAACCAAATTGGAAGTCATGCACTGTCAAGCCAAGACCGGAACAGCTGGTCAAGAGGAGAAAGTCAACATCTGCACCACACCACATACAACACATAGCCCTCCAGAACACCCACCATCACAGCTATCACATAAAAACATAAAAACACAAACCACACATCCACATTCGTGGAGGTTCTCAATAGAAAGCTACCCAAACAGCAGAGACATCCAAGGCAGAAATGCACTCCACCAGCACAACACAGCACAATCCACAAGACACATAGCTCACCTACACAGTGTGCCTCTCAACCTAAGACCTTAAGGCAAAACAGCTTGAGCAATACACTAATCATAGGTGACTCAATACTGAGGCACACTGATGTCCCACTCACTATGATGAATAAGAAGAAGGTAACAGTCAGCTGTCTATCAGGTGCTAGAATCCAACACATAACACACACACTCAGGTCACTCCACAACAAGTACAAGTATGACTCTGTCACTGTCCATGTGGGTGTGAATGACCTGAGATGCACTTGTCTGGACTATGTGAAAAGAGACATGGAGGATCTCTTGCATTATGTAGCCCAGGCAGGTATGACCCTAGCCCTGAGCAGCATCCTACCGTTGCCCAGAATGATACCGGAGTACAAGCAGAAAATGATTGACTTCAACAATTGGCTAAATTTCTACTGTCATTCTAATGGGATCCAGTATCTGTATGCTTGGGATGACATGATTGACAAACCACAATACTTTGCCAAAGATGGCCTGCATCTGTCACCCTTGATTTTCTGGATACTGGCTAAGGATCTTGTCACCCCTATACTGCTTTTTTAGGCGATGTTCCAAAAAACAAATTACCACCGTAACACCTATAAATAAATACAGTCTGAGGGTCATGCTGCTCAATGTTAGAAGTCTAAATCTCAAGATGCACTTGCTTGAAGCACTCCTCAAAATGGAGAACATTGACATTTGTGCTGTAACGGAGACCTGGTTTAAAGTAGCAGAAAGCACCACAGCGCTACCAGGCTATAATTCCTTCCACACCTTTAGGCCCCAGAACATGGACTGAAGCTTTAAAGGCATTGGTGTTTCCATATTCATAAAGGATATGCTAACCTCCAGACTAGTAGCCCAGCATAACGCATCTGAGATACTTCAGGTACAACTAACATTGGGAAAGACTGTGATTCACGTTGTAGCCTGCTATAGGTCCTCAACCATGTCCCAAGACCCTCACTCCAGGTTCCTAACCTCCCTCAAAACTATTAGGTCAAATCCAACACTCTCAGACTAGGTGACTACAACTACCCCTCCATCAACTGGGAAAACTATTCATACACCAATACACTGACCCAATGCTTCCTGGAATTCATTGAGTTCAATGCCTTGGACCGACTCATTCTTACCCGTACTAGAGGAAGCAACATCCTTGACCTGGTTATTACTAACATAGACAACCATTGCTCTACACAATAGTCAATTCCTCCCTGGTTAGATCTGACCACAATCTAATCACCATGGAAATCTACATCTCACCCACACATCTCGCAAAGGTAACCACCATGAAAAACATCTCCAAAGCTGACTTTGGGCTCCTAAAAACAGAGGTGACTAACTGCACAGCACCCATGTCAATGGAAAATAGATGCTTAACTGCTGTATCATACACCAATGCACTGTACAAACATACATAAATGCATAGAACTAGCCATACCATGGAACTAGCCATACCCAAGAGAACCAAGATGATCTCCTCCAAAATAAACGAAGCCAATCTGATGGCCCCCTGCCATTAATAAATTCTACAATAGAAGGAAGAAACTGTTGCAGAAAAAGGTGAAGTCCCAAGAGTGGAAAAAACTCCTTTATTAGCCTCAGCAAAAAGTTGAGATGCCTCATCAAAACCTCTAAAGCCAACTATGAAGGCAGAATTGTGGCAGACACTAAAAACAACCACAAAGCCTTCTATAGTTATGTAATAATCTGCATGGCAATACCCAGGGTTTCTCTGAGTTACTGCACAATGGTACCTCCTATACTGAGCCAACAGATATTGCCAACATACTGGCTGACAGATTCAATGCCAGCTTTACCCCTCTCTCCCCATAAAGGGCCAGTCACAATACCTGAGGAATACCAGGCACCCAGAATTACTGCAGCACAGGTTAAAGCTACATTGTCCAAGGCTAAAAATACAGCTTCCATGGGACCTGACAATATACGTGGATGTGTTCTACATGAAATACAAAGTGAACTAGCACCACATCTGTGTGTCCTGTTCAATCACAGCTTCACCTCAGGCTTTGTCCCTACTGAATGGCACACTGCTACAGTCATCCCTCTCCATAAAGGGGGAGCAACTACAAACCTTGGGAATTATCGCCCCAATAGCCTGATGAGTCTGATATGTAAGGCTATGGAGTGCATCATCATGGACCTAATTAATAAGGATATAGGGAATCTTCAAACTCTAGATAACACACAATTTGGTTTTGTGAAAAGTAGATCATGTCTGCTCAGCCTGGTTGACTTCTTTGAGTCAGTCACCAGAGCTGTGGATGAGGACAAGGCAGTTCCTACAGCCTTCTTTGATCTGGCCAAGGCTTTTGATACCATTCTGCATCCAAGGATTATTGATAAACTCACCAAACTAGGCATCAACTCCTATAATCACTAGGTGGGTTGCGAATTGGTTCACAGATAGAACCCACAGTGTGAAAGTAGCGGACTCCAAGGAAGACTGCTGAGCAGTCATGAGTGAAGTCCCACAGGAATTGGTCCTAGGTCCTGTCCTATTTGGCATCTACTTCTCAAAAGTCCAGTCCAACACAGAGGGTCCTTG
The DNA here is from genome assembly GCF_019279795.1 of Protopterus annectens. Lineage (NCBI taxonomy): Eukaryota > Metazoa > Chordata > Ceratodontiformes > Protopteridae > Protopterus > Protopterus annectens. Next base: position 1,714,708,526 of record NC_056732.1, read on the forward strand.
GCTGACCAAGTTCACAGATGACTGCAAGCTGAGAGCCATTATTAACTCCACAAATGATGTAGACATCATACAGAAAGGCCTCACTGAGACCAATGACTAGTATCGAAACCATGGCCTTAAGCTTAATGACAAAAAATCGATTGTCATCCCGTTTTGGAAAAACTCATTTCCTACTAATTACCACATTGATGGGAGCCCACTGAACACTGAAGGAGTTACAAGAGATCTGGGGACATAAGTCGACAGCAACCTCTCCTTTGACCACCACATTACCACTATGGTCAGAAAGTCCTTCTATGTGGTACATCTCATTACCAAGGGTTTTGCATCCAGGAAGAAAGAGATCAGCATCTCTCTCCACTTTCCCTCATTAAGCCAATCATCAAGTATAATGCCTCATTTGGCATGTACCTCACTAGACACATGCAACAGCTGGAAAGGTCACAAAAGTACCTCACAAAGAGGATCCTAGGCATTAAACACATGCCCTACATGGACAGACTCAAAAAACTCCAGCTATTCTCTGTCTCATATCATCTACTAAGAGATGATCTCTGTTTGACTTACTAAGCAAGCCATGTCTGACCCAGTTTTGTTCAGGGGCGGCCTGTGCTATTGGACTGCTGGACTGCAGCCCCCTCAACTGTAAAATAAAAGAAATAAAAATAAAAATAAATAAACAGAAAAGAAAAAAAAAGTTTAAAAATTTGCGGACATCGCGCATGCGCACTAGTCTGGACTGCTGCTGAGAGTCTGGAGCATGCGCAGATTGTCTCAGCAGCAGTCTTGATTAGGAAACATGAGGAACAGAGCATAGACTGTCCTGGAACTTGCTGGAAAAACACATCGGGGTCAGACTGCAACGTCAGCAGTCTGGAATTTGCTGCAGTCTCATCGGGAACATCTCGCGGGTCATTTTGCATGGGGTTTGGATTTATTGGTTTCATTTGCAGGGATCGGAGGATCTCACAGGTCTGGAGTTGCACGGGTGGGGTTTGGATGTACTTATGGTGGTTTCACTTGCATTGGATTTATGGAGAAGGACAAGAGGGATTGGGGTTTGGATTTATTTATATGGAGAAGGACAAGAGCTACTACAGGCAAGTGGGATGTGTGTATGTGTATGTGTGTGTGTGTAAATGCCCCAGGTGCAATATACTGGTGGTTAGACTCATGGTGGTGTGGTAGGGAATATCTCAGGCTTGAACCCTGTACCTTGTATGTAGGTGTTAAAGACTTGAATTCCCTACCCACCACTATTTGTAAAAAAATTGCAGATTTCTGCCTCATATTTAATCTGATCTGTTCCTCATAATATCTGTGGTTTGTAAATATTGCAATGCTTGGTATTTGATGGTGCAGTGGTCGCATTGTTGCCTCACAGCTGCAGGTTCTCTGGTTTGATTCTTGGCTGGGGTTCCTTCTTTGTGGGGTTTGTATCTTCTCCCTGTGTTTGTGTGGGTTTGCTTTTGTGTCCTCCCATGTTACTAAGACGTCTGCATTATTTCTTCCTGAGCCTCTGCTGAAAATGTTTTTTTTTGTTCCAAGTCAGACTGTCCTGATTAACAAATGTTAAATAAAATTGACAGGCATTTGAATTTCAGACTTCAGGTTTCTGAATGTTTAATTCCTTACATATTTGATGGTGCAGTGGCAGTATTGTTACCTCCCAACTATAGGTTTTCTGGCTTGATTCTTGGCAAGGGTGCCTTCTGTGTGGAGTCTGCATCTTATCTCTGTGTTTGCGTGGATTTGCTCTGGTGTCCTGCCATATTACAAAGACATGTGTCTACAATATTTCTCCCTGGGCCTCTGCTGAAAATTGTTTTTTTTTCCGTCAGAAGTAAAATTGACAGACATTTGAATTTCAGACTTGGTATTCTTCAGAAAATACATAGTAAAACAACTTTTTATTCTAGCAATAAATATATAGTAATACAACCTTTATAGCAATTTTCTAAGTTTATAAGATGACTGTTTGAAATTTGTCCTTATTTTTGGGACTGTATTACCCTGTTATTGGCTTTGTCCAGGTTTTTTGTGCTAAGGTTGACAGCTATGGCCAGAACTGAAATCACTGAATATGTTTGAGGGCTGTATTCCCTTATTACTGGGTTTGTCCAGGTGTTTTGTGCTAAGAGGTTGACAGCTATGGTGAGAACTGAATTCATTAAATGATAGCTATTTAAGTTTCAGTCTTCCTCTCTTTCACAAAGCAGCTGATTTGGTGTAGTGGTATGTTGCTCTGACTGTTTTGCACAGGGACCTTGGCAGTAAAATATATGGTGGTAACAACATTTTTCTTTCACAAAGCAGGTGATTTGGCATAGTGGTATGTTGTTCTGACTCTTTGCACAGGGACATTGGCAGTAAAATGTATGGTGGTAACACAGCATTTTATTCTAGCAGCTTTCCAAGGTTATACAAGCAATGTTTAATGTGTCCCTGGTTTTTGCCCTTTTGACCCACCCCAATAAATTTGGCTTTTTCCAGATTTCTTGTGCTGCGAAGTTGAGATGCAGTTGAGTATTGAGTAGATTCTACAAGGAGCTGAGAGCTGCAGGGGAAGAGAAGTTTAGTGCTGATTATGCTAAAGTAGCACACATTGCTAATAGCACAGCAGGTTGTTTACTGGCTTTTGATGCAGAAGGTTGTTGGTTCTACTCCAGTAAGGGGTGAATGCTGCCGTACTGCAAGTTAAGATACTAATTATGAGCCTGTTATCAGTTTGCCATCCATTTCCTATTGAAATATTACTAGCTTATTTTAATGTAATCTAGGCAGTTTATTCTTCAGGGCATCAGACACTTTATTTTTCGATGAAACCATGAAATATAAAGGTGATTGCTAGCAACAACCTCTTCATTACAGATTTATTTAACGTGGAATTATTTAGATGACTTTTTTTACTACTTCAGAGATTGTGCATATTTACTGATAATGGTGGCCTGTAGAATTGTGCATATTTACTGATAATAGTGGACTGTAGAAGTTTGAGTAGACTTTTATGATGGAAATGTTCTGAATTGGGCAGTTTTGTCATTGGTGCATGTGTTTTGTTTCATTGTTTACTGGAAAAATGTTCAAAGCAATAGGAAGGTGTATCAAACATGTATGTTTCATATGCAAGGGGCCTATGATTTGAAAACAGCCCAGAATTAATCTTTATCTGTCACGGGTAAAATGTATTTTCTTTGAATGTGGGTTTCAATGTTGTTTTAATGAATGTGAGTTTCAAGGGCAGAGAAGTTTTAATGCCAAGTTTGTTTAGCAGATGTCTTAGTGTTTGTGCTGTAAAATGCAAAATAAAACTTTCAAATGAAGTTCAAATCATAGAAGTAAATCAGTATGCCCATTAGTGTTTATGGTAAATGGCGTGAAATAGCCAAGTAATGGATCATTGGAATGGCTGCAGGGGTAGGCTCCATTTGACCATGGTTTTGTGAGGGGGAAGGGTGGCAAACTTAGGCAGCCCCAGCTGAACTATACCTCTCAACTGTCCAGATTTTCAAGGAATGAATAGATTTTTTGCTTCTTATTTTTGTTTTTTTCTTCATAAAATGTGTGGTTTTCTGGCAAATCATTTAGGAATTAAGTCACTAAATAATGACACACTGAGTTTCAGACTTCATAACCTTCAGAAAAATGCATGCTAAAGTAAGACCTGTTCTATCAACTGTCTCAGTTTATACAAGAGCAATTTTTAGTACTGTTTATATATTCCCCCAATATATTTGGCCTTGTCCAGATTTATTGCATTAACAGGTTGAGAGGTACATGCAAATAAATTGCTTTATAGAATTAGGCATAGCCAAACCTCTCAACTGTCCCTGATTTTGGCTCAAAATGTTGCTCTTCCCCTAATGATCCTTCCACAAAATAGCAATTTTGGAAGAAAACGTGGAGGGTTTATAATTAAGAAATAACTAATAATCAGATTACTTTTATTTCAGAAATGCATGTAGATTCTTTTATTTTGTCAGCTGCTCAAGTTAGCAGTACTAATATTAAAGTGTCCCTTCTTTGACAGGTTCCCAGCTGTATTGTGTTGCTATTTTATATTTTTTACATCACATTTTGGTCCATTTTTCATAAAATTGTGTTTTTTTGGCAAATTAGTGATAAATCATTAAAGACTAAAGTTAGAAAATAATGACAGACATTTGAGTTTCAGATTTCATACCATTCAGAAAATGCATACTAATGCAAGACCTCTATTATCTTTCTAAGTTTATAAGAGCAATATTTTAAAAATTGTCCTTATTTTTGGGCCTTTGCCCCATTTCTTTGTATGGCTTTGTCCAGATTTCTTGCTCTGAGGTTGAGAGGTATGACAAATGTGTCAGGGCCATCACAAGTCAGCCAAAGACATTTCAAACTGTGACATACTTGTTGCACCCACCTCCCCCATGTAGTGACTCTGGATGTGTCGAAGCAAGGCAAGGAGTAGTTATGCAGTGTAAATGTGCAGAGAATCCCACCCATCCAAGGTAGACACAAGTACTACAGTGGCTTTTCATCTGTCCTTGATTTTGCAGAACGGTCTGGTTTCTGTCATATTTTTTGTACTGTTGATTTATGCTTATTACTCAAAGTGCCTGTTGCTCTGTGTTTAAGTAGCAATACTTTAATGACAATCAGGTAAGCTTGGCTGAGATTGCAAGATGCAAGTAAGCTTTAATAAGCATACTGTTAAAGAATTGCCAACATTGAAAGCCTTTCTGTTTCCATGTAGAGAATACTTAACTAGATAATGTATAAACCTTGAGTATTGAAATGCAAATGCCAGTATTTGTAATAAAGGACAGGATTACATTATTTTAAGAGTCTCATTACACTTGGAGACTTCCAGTCATCTCTGTAGGCTTTACCCGTAAACAGAATGCCAATCGTGTGGTCCATAACCTGCATACTAATCCTTTTAAGCAATGTATCTTGAGCTTATTTCTTGTTTGCTTTTCATTTTTTACTTTGATCATGTTTTCACCATGAAACAAGTAGATGTCAGGCAACAGGTCTTCTTTTGGATGAGGAACATTTTTACAAGTGGGGGCATCAGAGATTTCTACTTTCAGCATGTTACGTGGTACTTTTAATAAAGCTGAATATAAATTATAATTAGAACTGCAGTGCAAGAAGTGATTTGTGTTGAGTGCTGCTTGTTTTTCTTATACTTGATTTTGACTGGCATTCCATTAATGTATTTAAAAAAAAGTAATATTTGTTCATGCCTCACAACCTTTTTTGTTTCCATCTAGATATTAAGCTGTCATGCAGCCAATGCATTGAAATATTTTTATTCTTCTACACTTCATTTTGTCTTGATTGGACTCTCATAATGACGGTTTGGCACCCAGGGCAGTATATTTAGATTTTGTGGTTTGCTACTACAGGTGTGTGTGTGTGTGTGTGTGTGTGTGTGTGTGTGTGTGTGTGTGTGTGTGTGTGTGTGTGTGTGTGTGTGTGTGTGTGTGTGTGTGTGTGTGTGTGTTAGGGAATACCTCAGGCTTGAACCCTGTAGCTTGTAGGTGTTAAAGACTTGAATTCCCTACCCACCAGCATTTGTAAAAAAATTGCAGATTTTTGCCTCATATTTGATCTGATCTGTTCCTCATAATATCTGTGGTTTGTAAATACTGCAATGTTTGATATTTGATGGTGCACTGGTAGCATTGTTGCCTCGCAGCTGCAGGTTCTCAGGTTTGATTCTTGGCTGGGGTTCCTTCTTTGTGGGGTCTGTATCTTCTTCCTGTGTTTGTGTGGGTTTGCTTTTGTGTCCTCCCATGTTACAAAGACATGTCTGCATTATTTCTTCCTGGGCCTCTGCTGAAAATTGTTTTTTTTGTTCCAAGTCAGACTGTCCTGATTAACAAATGTTAAATAAAATTGACAGGTATTTGAATTTCAGACTTCAGGTTTCTGAATGTTTAATTCATTACATATTTGATGGTGCAGTGGCAGTATTGTTGCCTCACAGCTATAGGTTTTCTGGCTTGATTCTTGGCTAGGGTGCCTTCTGTGTGGAGTCTGCATCTTATCTCTGTGTTTGTGTGGATTTGCTCTGGTGTCCTGCCATATTACAAAGACATGTGTCTACAGTATTTCTCCCTGGGCCTCTGCTGAAAATTGTTTTTGTTCCATCAGAAGTAAAATTGACAGGCATTTGAATTTCAGACTTAATATTCTTCAGAAAATACATAGTAAAACAACTTTTTTTCTAGCAATAAATATGTAGTAACACAACCTTTATAGCAATTTTCTAAGTTTATAAGATGACTATTTGAAATTTGTCCTTATTTTTGGGACTGTATTACCCTGTTATTGGCTTTGTCCAGGTTTTTTGTGCTAAGGTTGACAGCTATGGCCAGAACAGAATTCACTGAATATGTTTGAGGGCTGTATTCCCTCATTACTGGGTTTGTCCAGGTGTTTTGTGCTAAGAGGTTGACAGCTATGGTGAGAACTGAATTCATTAAATGATAGCCATTTAAGTTTCAGTCTTCCTCTCTTTCACAAAGCAGCTGATTTGGCCTAGTGGTATGTTGCTCTGACTGTTTTGCACGGGGACCTTGGCAGTAAAATGTATGGTGGTAACACAGCATTTTTCTTTCACAAAGCAGGTGATTTGGCGTAGTGGTATGTTGTTCTGACTCTTTGCACAGGGACCTTGGCAATAAAATGTATGGTGGTAACACAGCATTTTATTCTAGCAGCTTTCCAATATTATACAAGCAATGTTTAATGTGTCCCTGGTTTTTGCCCTTTTGACCCACCCCAATAAATTTGGCTTTTTCCAGATTTCTTGTGCTGCGAAGTTGAGATGCAGTTGAGTATTGAGTAGATTCTACAAGGAGCTGAGAGCTGCAGGGGAAGAGAAGTTTAGTGCTGATTATGCTAAAGTAGCACACATTGCTAATAGCACAGCAGGTTGTTTACTGGCTTTTGATGCAGAAGGTTGTTGGTTCTACTCCAGTAAGGGGTGAATGCTGCCGTACTGCAAGTTAAGATACTAATTATGAGCCTGTTATCAGTTTGCCATCCATTTCCTATTGAAATATTACTAGCTTATTTTAATGTAATCTAGGCAGTTTATTCTTCAGGGGCATCAGACACTTTATTTTTCGATGAAACCATGAAATATAAAGGTGATTGCTAGCAACAACCTCTTCATTACAGATTTATTTAACGTGGAATTATTTAGATGACTTTTTTTACTACTTCAGAGATTGTGCATATTTACTGATAATGGTGGCCTGTAGAATTGTGCATATTTACTGATAATAGTGGACTGTAGAAGTTTGAGTAGACTTTTATGATGGAAATGTTCTGAATTGGGCAGTTTTGTCATTGGTGCATGTGTTTTGTTTCATTGTTTACTGGAAAAATGTTCAAAGCAATAGGAAGGTGTATCAAACATGTATGTTTCATATGCAAGGGGCCTATGATTTGAAAACAGCCCAGAATTAATCTTTATCTGTCACGGGTAAAATGTATTTTCTTTGAATGTGGGTTTCAATGTTGTTTTAATGAATGTGAGTTTCAAGGGCAGAGAAGTTTTAATGCCAAGTTTGTTTAGCAGATGTCTTAGTGTTTGTGCTGTAAAATGCAAAATAAAACTTTCAAATGAAGTTCAAATTATAGAAGTAAATCAGTATGCCCATTAGTGTTTATGGTAAATGGCGTGAAATAGCCAAGTAATGGATCATTGGAATGGCTGCAGGGGTAGGCTCCATTTGACCATGGTTTTGTGAGGGGGAAGGGTGGCAAACTTAGGCAGCCCCAGCTGAACTATACCTCTCAACTGTCCAGATTTTCAAGGAATGAATAGATTTTTTGCTTCTTATTTTTGTTTTTTTCTTCATAAAATGTGTGGTTTTCTGGCAAATCATTTAGGAATTAAGTCACTAAATAATGACACACTGAGTTTCAGACTTCATAACCTTCAGAAAAATGCATGCTAAAGTAAGACCTGTTCTATCAACTGTCTCAGTTTATACAAGAGCAATTTTTAGTACTGTTTATATATTCCCCCAATATATTTGGCCTTGTCCAGATTTATTGCATTAACAGGTTGAGAGGTACATGCAAATAAATTGCTTTATAGAATTAGGCATAGCCAAACCTCTCAACTGTCCCTGATTTTGGCTCAAAATGTTGCTCTTCCCCTAATGATCCTTCCACAAAATAGCAATTTTGGAAGAAAACGTGGAGGGTTTATAATTAAGAAATAACTAATAATCAGATTACTTTTATTTCAGAAATGCATGTAGATTCTTTTATTTTGTCAGCTGCTCAAGTTAGCAGTACTAATATTAAAGTGTCCCTTCTTTGACAGGTTCCCAGCTGTATTGTGTTGCTATTTTATATTTTTTACATCACATTTTGGTCCATTTTTCATAAAATTGTGTTTTTTGGCAAATTAGTGATAAATCATTAAAGACTAAAGTTAGAAAATAATGACAGACATTTGAGTTTCAGATTTCATACCATTCAGAAAATGCATACTAATGCAAGACCTCTATTATCTTTCTAAGTTTATAAGAGCAATATTTTAAAAATTGTCCTTATTTTTGGGCCTTTGCCCCATTTCTTTGTATGGCTTTGTCCAGATTTCTTGCTCTGAGGTTGAGAGGTATGACAAATGTGTCAGGGCCATCACAAGTCAGCCAAAGACATTTCAAACTGTGACATACTTGTTGCACCCACCTCCCCCATGTAGTGACTCTGGATGTGTCGAAGCAAGGCAAGGAGTAGTTATGCAGTGTAAATGTGCAGAGAATCCCACCCATCCAAGGTAGACACAAGTACTACAGTGGCTTTTCATCTGTCCTTGATTTTTACAGAATGGTCTGGTTTCTGTCATATTTTTTGTACTGTTGATTTATGCTTATTACTCAAAGTGCCTGTTGCTCTGTGTTTAAGTAGTAATACTTTAATGACAATCAGGTAAGCTTGGCTGAGATTGCAAGATGCAAGTAAGCTTTAATAAGCATACTGTTAAAGAATTGCCAGCATTGAAAGCCTTTCTGTTTCCATGTAGAGAATACTTAACTAGATAATGTATAAACCTTGAGTATTGAAATGCAAATGCCAGTATTTGTAATAAAGGACAGGATTACATTATTTTAAGAGTCTCATTACACTTGGAGACTTCCAGTCATCTCTGTAGGCTTTACCCGTAAACAGAATGCCAATCGTGTGGTCCATAACCTCTACAGTAATCCTTTTAAGCAATGTATCTTGAGCTTATTTCTTGTTTGCTTTTCATTTTTTACTTTGATCATGTTTTCACCATGAAACAAGTAGATGTCAGGCAGCAGGTCTTTTTTTGGATAAGGAACATTTTTACAAGTGGGGGCATCAGAGATTTCTACTTTCAGCATGTTACTTGGTACTTCTAATAAAGCTGAATATAAATTATAATTAGAACTGCAGTGCAAGAAGTGGTTTGAGTTGAGTGCTTCTTGTTTTTCTTATACTTGATTTTGACTGGCTTCCATTAGTGTATTTAAAAAAAAGTTATATTTGTTCATGCCTCACAACCTTTTTTTGTTTCCATCTAGATATTAAGCTGTTATGCAGCCAATGCATTGAAATATTTTTATTCTTTTACACTTCATTTTGTCTTGAATGAACTCTCATAATGACAGTTTGGCACCCAGGGCAGTATATTTAGTTTTTGTGGTTTACTACTACAGGTGTGTGTGTGTTAGGGAATACCTCAGGCTTGAACCCTGTACCTTGTATGCAGGTGTTAAAGACCTGAATTCCCTACCCACCACCATTTGTAAAAAAAAAAATTGCAGATTTTTGCCTCATATTTGATCTGATCTGTTCCTCATAATGTCTGTGGTTTGTAAATGTTATAGCGCTTGATATTTGATGGTGCAGTGGTAGCATTGTTGCCTCACAGCTGCAGGTTCTCCGCTTTGATTCTTGGCTGGGGTGCCTTCTTTTTGGGGTCTGTATCTTCTCCCCGTGTTTGTGTGTGTTTGCTTTTGTGTCCTCCCATCTTACAAAGACATGTCTGCATTATTTCTTCCTGGGCCTCTGCTGAAAATAGTTTTTTTGTTCCAAGTCAGACTGTCCTGATTAACAAATGTTAAATAAAATTAACAGGCATTTGAATTTCAGACTTCAGGTTTCTGAATGTTTTCATTCATTACATATTTTATGGTGCAGTGGTAGTGTTGTTGCCTCGCAGCTATAGGTTTTTCTGGTTTGATTCTTGGCTGGGGTGCCTTCTGTGTGGAGTCTGCATCTCCTCCCTGTGTTTGTGTGGATTTGCTCTGGTGCCCTGCCATTTTACAAAGACATGTCTGCAGTATTTCTCCTTGGGCCTCTGCTGAAAATTGTTTTTGTTCTGTCAGAAGTAAAATTGACAGACATTTGAATTTCAGACTTCATGTTCTTCAGAAAATACATAGTAACACAACCTACAACCTTTTTATTCTAGCAATTTTCTAAGTTTATAAGATGAATATTTGAAATTTGTCCCTATTTTTGGGACTGTATTCCCCCATTATTGGCTTCGTCCAGGTTTTTTGTGCTAAGGTTGACAGCTATGGCAAGAAGTGAATTCACTGAATATGTTTGAGGGCTGTATTCCCTCATTACTGGGTTTGTCCAGGTGTTTTGTACTAAGAGGTTGACAGCTATGGTGAGAACTGAATTTACTAAATGATAGCTATTTAAGTTTCAGTCTTCCTCTCTTTTACAAAGCTGCTGATTTGGTGTAGTGGTATGTTGCTCTGACTGTTTTGCACAGGGAACCTTGGCAGTAAAATGTATGGTGGTAACGCAGCATTTCTCTTTCACAAAGCAGCTGATTTGGCGTAGTGGTATGTTGCTCTGAATGTTTTGCACAGGGACCTTGGCAGTAAAATGTATGGTGGTAACACAGCATTTTATTCTAGCAACTTTTCAAGATTATACAAGCAATGTTTAATGTGTCCCTGGTTTTTGGGCTTTTGACCCCCCCCCCAATAAATGTTGGCTTTTTCCAGTTTTCTTGTGCTGCGAAGTTGAGATGCAGTTGAGTATTGAGTAGATTTTACAAGGAGCTGAGAGCTGCAGGGGAACAGAAGTTTAGTGTTGCTTAAGTGAAGTTGGTTCACCTTGTTAATAGCACAACAGGTTGTGTACTTGCTTTTGATGCAGAAGGCTGTGGGTTCTACTCCCACAAGGGGTGGATGCTGCCATACTGAGAATCATCTCCTTGGAGAAGATACTAACTATGAGTCTGTTATCAGTTTGCCATCCATTTCCTCTTGCAATATTACTAGCTTATCATTTTTAATGTAATATAGGCAATTTATTCCTGAGGGGCAACAGACACTTTATTTTTCGATGAAACCATGAAATATAAAGATGTTTGCTAGCAGCAACCTCTTTATTAGTTACATATTTCTTTAATGTGGAATTATTTAGATGACTTTTACTTCTTCAGAGATTGTGCATATTTACTGATAATGGACTGTAGAATTGTGCATATTTACTGATAATGGACTGTAGAATTGTGCATATTTACTGATAATGGTGGACTGTAGAATTGTGCATATTTACTGATAATGGTGGACTGTAGAATTGTGCATATTTACTAATAATGGTGGACTGTGGAAGTCTGAGTAGACTTTTATGATGGAAATGTTCTGAACTAGGCAGTTTTGTCATTATGGGTGCATGCATTTTGTTTCATTGCTTACTGGAAAAATGTTCAAAACAAATTTAAAACGCCCTCTAACAACTGTACTGTATTGTACAAGGAATATAAATTTAGTACAATGAGGAAGGTGTATCAAAGAGCACATGTATGTTTCATATGCAAGGGGCCTATGATTTGAAAACAGCCCAAAATTAATCTTTATCTGCCACTGGCAAAATATATTTTCTTTGAATGTGGGTTTCAATGCTGTTTTAATGAATGTGAGTTTCAACGGCAGAGAAGTTTTAATGCTAAGTCTGTTTTTCATTGTGAGACTGCATTGCTTTGTTTAGCAGATGTCTTAGTGTTTGTGCTGTAAAATACAAAATAAAACTTTCAAATGAAGTCCAACTCATCATAGAAGTAAAGCAGTATGCACATTAGTGTTTATGGTAAATGGAGTGAAATAGTCAAGTAATGGATCATTGGAATAGCTGCAGAGGCTCCATTCAACCATTATTTTGTCAGTGGGGGAAGGGCAGCAAACTGAGACAGGCCCAGCTGAACTATACCTCCCAACTGTCCAGATTTTCAAAGAATTAATCGATTTTTTGCCTCTTATTTTTGGTTTGTTCTTCATAAAATTTGTAGTTTTCTGGCAAATCATTTAGGAATTAAGGCACTAAATAATGATACACTGAGTTTCAGACTTCATAACCTTCAGAAAAATGCATGCTAAAGTAAGAACTGTTATTCTATCAACTGTCTTAATTTATACAAGAGAAGTTTTAGTACTGTTTATATGTTCCCCCAATATATTTGGCCTTGTTCAGATTTACTGCATTAACAGGTTGAGAGGTACATGCAAATTGCTTTATAGAATTAGGCATAGCCAACCTCTCAAATGTCCCCGATTTTGGCTCAAAGTGTTGCTCTTCCCCCTAATCATCCCTCCACAAAATAGCAATTTTGGAAGAAAACATGTAGGGTTTACAATTAAGAAATAATTATAATTATCAAAGTTATAGATTACTTGAAATGCATGTAGATTCTTTTATTTTGTCAGCTGCTCAAGTTAGCAGTACTAATATTAAAGTGTCCCTTCTTTGACAGGTTCCCAGCTGTATTGTGTGGCTATTTCATATTTTTGCATCACATTTTTGGTCCATTTTTCATAAAATCATGTGTTTTGGCAAATTAGTGACAAATCCTTAAAGACTGAAGTTAGAAAATAATGACAGACATTTGAGTTTCAGATTTTATAACCTTCAGAAAATCCATACTAATGCAAGACCTATTATATTATCTTTCTAAGTTTATTAGAGCAATATTTAAAAATTGTCCTTATTTTTGGGCCTTTGTCCCACTTCTGTGTATGGCTTTGTCCAGATTTCTTGCTCTGAGGTTGAGAGGTATGACAAATGTGTCAGGGCCATCACAGTCAGCCAGAGACATTGTGACATACTTGTTGCACCCCACTACCCCATGTAGTGACTCTGGATGTGTCCAAGCAAGGCAAGGAGTAGTTATGCAGTGTAAATGTGCAGTGTGTCCCCCCATCCAAGGTAGACACAAGTACTACAGTGTCTTTTCATCTGTCCTTGATTTTGCAGAATGGTCTGGTTTCTGTCATATTTTTGTACTGTTGATTTATGCTTATTACTCAGATTTATGCTTATTACAAAAAGTGCCTGTTGCTCTGTGTTTAAGTAGCAATGCTTTAATGACAATAAGGTAAGCTTGTCTGAGATCGTAAGATGCAAGTAAGCTTTAATATGTATATTGTTAAAGAATTGCCAACATTGAAAGCCTTTCTGTTGTTGCCATGCAGAGAATACTTAACTAGATAATGTATAAGCCTTTGGTATTGAAGGATAGGATTACATTCTTTTAAAAAGCTCACCCTTGTTGGAGACTTCCAGTCATCTCTACAGGCTTTACCCATAAACTAAACAGAATGCCAATCATGTGTGGTCCATAACCTGTACAGTAATCCTTTAAGCAATGTTTCTTGATCTTGTTTCTTGTTTGCTTTTCATTTTTTACTTTGATCATGTTTTCCCCATGAAACAAGTAGAGAGTTGTCAGGCAGCAGGTCTTTTTTGGATAAGAAATATTTTTACAAGTGGGGGCATCACAGAGATTTCTACTTTCAGCATGGTACTTGGTACTTTAATAAAGCTGAATATAAATTATAATTAGAACTGCAGTGCAAGGAGAAGTGGTTTGATTTGAGTGCTGCTTGTTTTTCTTATACTTGATTTTGACTGGCATTCCAGTAATGTATTTAAAAAGTAATTTATTTTTTCATGCCTCACAACCTTTTGTTTCCATCTAGATATTAAGTAAGCTGTCATGCAGTCAATGCATTAAAATATTTTTATTCTTCTACACTTATTTTGTCTTAATTGGACTGTCATAATGATGGTTTGGCACCCAGGGCAGCATATTTAATTAAAGTTAGTTTTTGTGGTTTTGAGCATAGCTCCTCCCCTTTCTAGCTGGCTACACCCCTTCCCCTTGACCCCACCCATTCAGCTGTCTCCTGCAGCCCCCCTTTGATTTGAAGTCACCAGCCACCACTGGTTCTGTTAGAATACTACATCTAAAGAAATCCCAGTCCCTCTGCACCACATGCTCCAGAGACCTCAACCTCATTACTACAATCAACAGAACAAGTAGGAGGGGCAAGTTTATAACCCAGTGGCTGCCCATGCTCTGGAATAGACTTCCCATACATGTCAAGCAGAGCACCTCACTGGCCTTCTTCAAGAGAAATCTTAATGAGTGGATGGGAAATAGAAAGTTCACCCTGGGGATCACTCCAGTGGCTCTACTTGATAGAGGCACTGGGAACTAATGTCAGGCAGCACGATGCCAGGGCACTTCTATGGGCTAGGCATGAAAAGGGTCCAGGGCCATTAGCCTAGTACACACCTATGAAACTATAAGAGCAATATTTAAAGATTGTCCCTATTTTTGGCTTTTGCCCCACTTGTAGGTATGGCTTTGTCCAGAGTTCTTGCTCTAAGAGGTTGAGAGGTATGATAGCAGGTAATTGTCCCCTTTTATCAGCACATCTTTAAGCACACCAACTACAGAACGAACTAACCCCTCACCTAAAAATGCTGTTAACCTCAGCCTCTCTACAGGCTACGTGCTCATAGAATGGGGCACAGCAATGGTTATTCCTCTCCACAAAGGAGGGGCCACAACTGACCCTGGTAACTATCGTCCCATAAGCCTGACTAGCCTGGTCTGCAAGGCTATGGAGCCCATCATCATGGAACTCATTAACAAAGACATTGGAAACCTCCAAACACTTGACCCAACCAAGTTTGGCTTTGTTAAGGGCAGATCCTGCCTACTAAACCTGGTTGACTTTTTCGAAACAGTCACCAAGGCCATAGACAAGGGAAAGGTGGTTCACACAGCCTACCTTGACCTCGCCAAGGCTTTCGACACCATTCCCCACTCAGGTATTACAGAAAAACTCACCAGCCTGAACATAAACCCTTACGTCACAAGATGGGTTGCCAACTGGCTTACAGACTGAACTCACACGGTAAGAATAGTGGGCTCCAGGCCCGACTCTAAACCAGTCACAAGTGGTGTCCCACAAAAACCGGTCCTGGGAACCCTACTGTTCAGCATATACTTCTCAGAAGTACAGGCAAACACAGGAGGACTATGGCTAACCAAGTTCACCGATGACTGCATAATTGGCTCTCCAGCTGACATGGACATCCTCCAAAAGGGTCTTACTCAGACGGACACCTGGTGTCAAAGTCATGGTTTCAAGCTAAATGCCAAAAAATGCACAGTCATCCCATTTGGGAAAAACAAAACACCCACGAATTACCACATAGGTGGCAGCCCCCTTAATACAGAAGAGATCTGAGGACCCAGGTAGATAGTAATCTCTCCTTTGACAATCATAGTAGTAGTTAGGAAATCCTTCTATGTGGCCCATCTAATTACTAAAGGGTTCACATCGAGAAATAAAGAGGTTATAGTGCCCCTCTACTCATCACTCATTAGACCCATCATAGAATATAATGCCCCATTTGGGATGTACCTCACAAGACACTTCCAACAGCTGGAAAGACCACAAAAGTACCTCACGAAGAGGATTACTGGCCTCAAACATATGTCCTGTGCAGCCCGACTGAAAAAACTCTGGCTGTACTCAGTGGCATATCGCTTACTCAGAGGTGATCTCTACCTGACTTACAAAGCCATGTCCAACTCAGAATCGATGGACATGCTCCATCTAAAGAAATCCAAGTCACTGTGAGCTAAACCTCACCATAACAATAAATAGAACATGCTTGAGGAATAGATTCCTGTCACAGAGACTCCCTATGCTTAGGAACAAAATTCCAAATTACATCATGCAGAGCCCTTCACTAACACTCTTCAAGAGAAACCTTGACGAGTGGATGGGTAATAGAAAATACACCCCTGGGATCACTTCATTGGCTCTGCTTGACAGAGGATCAGTTAATTAATCAATGGGGCAGCAAAAGCCGACACACTCTGGCTAGGCTTATAAATGCCCTCGGGCAGATAGCCTAGTACCTACCTATGAACCTATGAACCTATAAGGTTACCCTGAGCCTGAACACACTTCTCCTTCTCTGTCTAGGCCTATTGTCGGCAGCAGCATCAGCACTGACCTCAGCATCTAGCACATACAGATATAGCAGAGCTACAGTAGCCCCTAGCATTCTCTCAGTTAAAATTCCCAAGTCTGTACTTCAGTGGTGCAGAGTATGGGGGAAAAAGCAGACTGTAGGGTATATGCATACTTTATAGTGCTCTTCTGCAGATACAGCTTTTGTGATTGGCTAACTATGATGCATTCCACCTGCCACGTACAGGATTGAGGGGTTTGAATGACCCAGTTTACGTGGAAGAGGAGTAATCAGTAATTTATACATGATTGGCTTTCCCAGGCAATTTTCTTTTATTTTTTTTTCCTTTTATTTTTTAAATAGCCTTCCCTGCAAAGCACTGTGGCACAGTGTGCAAACCAGAGCCACAGATATAAACAATGCTCAGCACTCAATGACACACCCCCATAGATGTGCACTCTCGGCACAGTGACCTGCTACACAAACACACTCACACCAGCTGAAATTCACGTCCTGGAGGTAAACAAAGCTTATTAGCAGTGGACACTGAAAAATTAATTAAAAAGGTGCTGCTTACTGTGCTGGAACCGAAGTCTTCTTAAGACACTAAGGTCTTGCTGGCTGGATTCTGCTGAAATCAAAGTCTAGTTATAATAGCATTCACAGTCTGTTGCCCACAGAAACTTGCAGAGTATACACTGATGCAGCACCAAACTCTGTCACTTTAAGAGTAGTAACTAATAAATAACCTTTTATAACAAACCACATGGACTACTTTTGCAGCTTTAGTTACACTGTACCACTTTTTACTTCTTATTCAGCATAAATGATAACTTTCCTCCACAAAATACCTCTCCTAACAATTTCATTTGCTATAGTCTTTTTATAGTGGTTTTACATCCTGTTCTTCTCCTTGGTATTTTATTTTGGTCTTTGTATTAAAACATCTGTTTTCTGGTGTCTGCAGAAAAATATGTTTTCATCTTGTAGAGAAATAATGCTGCCATTGTCTTTTAAGGAAACATCTTTTGCAAATGCTGACTTGATGAAACCATATCCATTCAAACTTTCTTGCTTAACAGTGTCATATGATAGTAATATGTATTGCTTGTTTTCCTGTTGTCCATTCTTTAAGGAATCAGGTTAGCTTTCTTACTGACCATGCGAAATGCATACAACCTGTTTTTTACATTTTTGCTCTTACTGACCATGCAAAATGCATACATCCTGTTTTTTACATTTTTGCTAAGTCTGTAAGAGGTCAGCTTTCTTGCTGACAGTGTAAAATGCATACATTCTTGCTGATTTTGTAGGAAAACATGTCCATTGAGAAAATTCCTTATTTTTCAAGCCACAGTTATTTAGTATGGATGCTAATCACACATTGCTAAACTCTAGTTCTACATTTAAGCAAACTTTATTTTATACCTTATTTATGTTGCATATTTGTAGCATAATTAATTTCAATACTTTATTCACTGTTAAATACACTCTAACGGACACACCCCCTGCTGAGCTCAGTTATGTAGCACGCAAACAGGCATCATTGAGCTTCAATGTGCTTAAAGAAATAGTGACTCACCCCCTTTTGATATCAGCTAGCTCTCCTGTTTACACCAACATGGTTTTGGGGCTACACATATCTTATTTGTGAGCACAGATACTCATTTTTGATGTTCAGTAACTCCAGCTTATTTGCTTATAGAGCCATGCACACAACTGGTAAACTGCACTATTCCAGGGCCTGTCTCCTTAGTAACCACAAATATCTATGCATTGTACACACTCCATGCCAGGTCCTATAATGCATTATTGTCACATATTTATATTTTTCTTTTATACACTTTTAAGTATTTCTTTATTGCATAACGGCATGTTTATGCAAGTGTAATATGGGTATTGAAAAAATATATTTTAAGTTATTTTCCATTACTTGTTGGACATACCAGGCATAGTTTTGCACATGTCTGTGTCTGCTATGCTATTTCTGACCTTCTCACTGGGCTTTTACAGCCCATGGACACTTTTTAATTTCAGGTACATGGAATTTTTCCATGTACACTTCAGACACCAACATGGGACTTGCAAAACTGCCTATCTGCTTGCTGGATCACTCTATACCCTCATTTGCATGACATTCACCTGCTTATGAGGTGATTTGCATGCCACAAACACTTCTGCATTGGCTTGCTTGTACATGCCCCCTCGGCTCTTTTTACTGAATTGCACTGCTGCTTTCTTCCATGTAAGCTCCATACCACTATGCCTACATGAAAGAAATATCTGTGTAGGCTTTATTGAATTCTCCCACATCTATTTATTGACTATATAATTATGTGTGTTTCTATTTTCTGTTTCTTCTCATACAGGGATATGGCACCCCTGAAGACATCTGTACCCCGTACGAAATCTTAAAGTGATGCAAAAATGAGGTTATTATCCAGATCTTACATCCCCATGGAGCTTTTCTGTTAGGGAGAGGTAGCTATGACCAATCTGCCCGAGACCGGATATGGCAGCAGGTGATCCATGATCTTATTGCTGTTGGAGGCCATGGGAGATACTACTCTCAGATAAGACACCAGGAACAGGTGGCTACAGGGGTTGGTCCTACTAAGAGCCACCACTAACTGAAACAGAGAAGTTCCTGTCCACTCTCATAGCTCAAGATTGCTCAACAGAGGATTCCATCAGAATCATTGACATTGGTGCAGATGTGAATGACAGATCCAGAGTGTCATAAGATGACCTTCCATGTATGCAAGATGGAAAAGGTGCTATTGTTATGTTTTCATATGCATTGTTCTCAGATGCCTTATATACATCAATAACTGTTTGAGTCTGGCTAAAGTCAGCTAAATGTTCACAATTTTTTTCATGAGAACCTTATTAATCTGCACTTGTGAAGGGGAAAGTTCTGCTTTTCTTATTTAATTTGCATTGTGATACTTAGTAGACTTCTTTCCTTTCCATTCCTCTCATACAGGCACTTTAAAAGTTGCAGGCTACCAATCCACCTGCACATGATAAGCACATATTTTTGTTTATTGTTAACACTGTATATAAGGTAGATTCTATATGGCAGTAAAACTTTTGAAATTTAGCATCTGTTATGAAGTTTAATATACCTTAATTATAAGAAAAATATGTGATCAATTTTATTCTCCCTTTTTCTGTTTGTTGTGTTTATTGTTTGCTATCCTTGATGATCCTGATAGTGGCCCTGTGGGACTCCTATCACCTGATGTTGGAATATCGGTAGCCTCTGGTGAAGGTGGTGATGAGCAGGCACAGCCGGGGGATGCAAAGGATCAGTCTGACACTGAGGTTACGACTCCCACATCCTCTGGCCTATGTTTCAGATACAGTCAGTATACCTACAAATGCACAGGACACAGA
Source organism: Protopterus annectens (assembly GCF_019279795.1). NCBI lineage: Eukaryota > Metazoa > Chordata > Ceratodontiformes > Protopteridae > Protopterus > Protopterus annectens. The sequence goes on from NC_056732.1 coordinate 1,714,728,206, forward strand.
GACCTCTGATATAGGACAGTTTGATGTTGACACAGTTGATCAGTCTACTGTGGTTACTCTGGTTGCAGAGCCAGTTGCCTCTCCCAGTAGCCACTGTGTGGGCATGGTGTCTCACAGGAGGGTTGGTGAGGTACTTGGATGATGCCTGCTGTCCACTCTTCTCCTAAAGATGGTATGTCATTAGGTGCCAACAGACATATGTGTAGAGCTGTCGTGGTGGCACAGGCATGATCAACCTGGGCCTTACAAGAGACTACTGAATGTCATGCATTCTGATGTAAGTGACTCCATGAACTGTGTGGGCAACATCTTAGACAGGATGAACAACACACTGAATCAGGCAGTTTCTGTGATGGAACATTTGTTTGGATAGGGTGCACATCCACATGGCTGGAGAGATACTCCATCTTTTTTTGTTAGCAGACATGGCTGTGCAAGATCCTGCTCCCAATGTGACATTATATCCACTGCTCTGTCAATGATTGTGGTCTCCACACCCAGACATGGTAGGCCAAGGGTTTGTAGTTTTGGATATAGTCTTGATGAGAACTCATCCGGCAGACATTGCTCATGTTCCAGTAGCACCCTAAATTCTAGCCAGGGCTGTGGAAGTACCAATGGAACTCATGGCAGAGGTGGTTCTCATAGCTGGGGGCGACAATGCTGAATTGAGTAATCTGACATACAAGGCTCACACCTGTCCATGATGCCATGATGTAGTGCTAGCACAGTGCCTGATTGTGTTCATGCAGACACACCCACAGTGAAAAATAATTTCACTTGCCCATACCACCTCACATACATGCAAAGTATCTAAATAGTACTGTTGAGTGCTGTACATCTGTTGTTACTGCCCTGAATATTGTATACTCTGATAGATACAAGTGTTTCTTACTTGTACATTCTCACTTTCCTGGTGTCAGCCTTGGTTTGGTTTTCTATCTACCCTCGTGCAAATGATGATGGTTGTGCCTTGCCCTTTGCATGTGTCTTTGTGACTTAGGGTTGCAAATATGTCTGATGCACACAGTGGATGGCTGATGCTTGCTTTTTCACAAGATGGTATTTATCAATATGTATCACATAGCTAATGTTGTTGATTTATTTTATTACTAATGTGTGATTGGCTTACTGCAGTATTGTTGTACCATATTGTATTTCAGTTGGTACTGCCGTAACAGCATTGGAAGCATTAGGTTCATCAGTCTTGCTTCTTGGTATAGTTGTGCAAATGTGAGTATTAGTGATCTGTTCCATGTTTTATGGATGGTGATCAGTTGAAATCTGTGATACAAACTATTGCTTCTAACACATGCCTGTTCTGTTGCAAACATCTTACAGAGGAAATATCATTGACATAACTGTACAAATCAGACAAAAGGCTCTGCTTAGAGGCATATACACATTTCCTTAGGAAAGCAATCATTTTTATATTTTTTTTAACAGACTCCATACTTACCTTTTGTCACTACCACAAGTAACAGTTGTGTGTTTGGAGGTTGTCTCTGTCTGACTCCACCAGAACACAGCCATTGCATGGTTAAGTAAAGGCTGTGGTATCTGACAGGCATCAGTTTTCCTATGTCTATATGCATGGAATCTTAGGCTTTGAGCTAGGTAGTGATGATGTGCCTCTTAGCCAGAGCCAGGACATACAGTACACACCTCCATCTGCCAGCATCATCTGCAGGTGGTGTTTTTTCCTCAGACTAGTCCTCTTTACCTGCTGCTGCTGGCCCTGCCTGTGGTCTTAGAAACTGTGGTCCTGCCTCTTGTTGCCCTTGTTGAAGTTATTTCCTGAGAATGTTATTGTGAAACATGACACAGACTGTAAGTTTTTCAGCAGAGGTGCCTGGGTTATACTGCAGTGCACCTCCTGATGTGTGACACCAGAACCTTGAGTTAAGAAAACCAAACATACATTCTGTGATATTCCTAGTTTGAGCATGGGCCTCTTTGTATCTTTACTCAGTTGGATTGTGTGGATTTCTCATGAGCCAGAGCTCCAGTCCATAATCTGCATCATCCACTGGATGCCCGTAAAGAATGTCACCCCTATTAAACCTGATATACAGCCCACAAGTGTGCTGTATGTGTGAATCATGGAAACTACCTGGGTTACCTGAACAGACACTGTAGATGATCCGTTGGGCTTTACAGACAACCTGATAGTTCACAGAGTGGAAACTTTTTCTGTTGATGTATCTCCTTCCCTGTTCCATGGGTGGAGCTTTTATTTCTATGTGTGTGCAACCTATGGCCCCCAAAACTTCAGGGAAGTGTGCTACTGCATAAAACTCCTGCGTGGTTTTTATTGTCTCTTGTATTGTTTGTGAGTATTGCACTTAAAAATGATGTAATATTCTAGGGGTTAATGCCTGTGACTCCCCTACTATATCCCCTGTGGGTCTCTGGAAAGTACCGGTAGCTAGTATACATAATGCTAAACATACCTTTCTTTCTACTGGGATGGGTTCTCCATGATTTCTCTGTGGTCTGAAGTGGGGGGCAGCAGAGGTTGCATATTTCTTCTAGTGTTTCCTGTCCACCTTGTATCTGTCAACAATTTCTGTTTCATGCATTCCATGATAAGTTATATGGGATCTAAATACCCTTCTTCTTCCTCAAGGTCTGGCAACAGCAGTACCCCAATTAAAACCTGCTGCACATACAGCCTAATAATAGCAGCAGAAACTCCTAATATGCTTTTTTTTCTAATAATACTGTAATAATGCCTGTATACCAAAGAGTTTTGATGTACTTGGCAAAAGCCTTCACCAAGTGTACACAATTGCTTTATAGCTTCCTGTATAGTTCTGCCATATTGGATTGATTAATTAGCATGTACTTTAGTTCTTTATGCTTTCATTAGTATAACATGACTTTTTGTCATTGTTTGGAGGTCTACTTAATGAATAACAAATAGCAATGTTGTGCGACTTCTACGTGATCATTACACTTTGGTAACAGTTAGTGAATCCTGCCCGATATATAACATAATTTTGTGTCCTTTCGCATCATATATTGATCTAACAGACTCATGTATCTATTTCTTCATAACCTTAAGCCAGCCAACTCTGATATCCACTTTGCATATATTTATGTATTGCAATTTGTCTTTTAATTTGTGTATAGTATTAAGTATCCATTGTATTTTCCCTAGGCTGAGACCCAATGAGATCAATACTCTACCCCAGTTAACAAATTCAAAATAAATAATACATTTAAAGCACTACAACATAATTAGTACAACAACCACACTACAACATCACAGCTCTCACATAAAAACACAAACCACACACCCACCTTCGCAGAGGATCTCAATAGAAATCTTCCCAAACAGCATAGATCGGCAAGGCAGAAATGCACTCGACCACCACAACACAGCACAAACCACAAGATGTATAGCTCACCTACACAGTGTGCCCCTCAACCTAAGCCCCTAAGGCAAAACAGCTTGCCCAATACATTAATCATAGGTGACTCAACAGTGAGGCACACTGATGTCCCACTCACTGGGTTGAATAAGAAGGTAACAGTCAGATGTCTATCAGGTGCCAGAATTCGACAGATATCACATTCACTCAGGTCACTCCACAACAAGTATGACTCTGTCACTGTCCATGTGGGTGTGAATGACCTGAGACACACCTCCCTGGACTACATGAAAAGAGACATGGAGGAGCTCTCGGATTATGTGGCCAAGGCAGGTATGACCCTAGCACTGAGCAGCATCCTACTGTCACCCAGAATGATAATGGAGTACAAGCAGAAAATGATTGACTTCAATGATTAGCTAAGTTTCTGGTGTCATTCTAAGGGGATCCAGTATCTGTCTGCTTGGGATGACATGATTGACAGACCTCGATGCTTTTCCAGAGATGGCCTGCATCTGTCAACCCTGAGTTTCCGAATACTGACTAAGGCTCTTGCCACACCTATAGTGCCTTTTTTAGGTGATGTTCCAAAGACCAAATTACCCCCATAACAGCTATAAATAAATGCAGTCTGAGGGTCATGCTGCTCAATGCTAGAAGCCTAAATCTCAAGATGCACTTGCTCGAAGGACTCCTCAAAATGGAGAACATTGACATTTGTGCTGTAATGGAGATCTGGCTTAAAGCACCAGAAAGCACCCCTGTACTACCAGGCTATAACTCGTTCCACACCTTTTGGCCCCAGAACATGGATTGAAGCTCCAAAGGTGGTGGTGTCACCATATTCATAAATGATATGCACACCTCCAGACTAGCCCAGCATAAAGCATCTGAGATACTTCAGGTACAACTAACAAATAGTCAATTCCTCCCTGGTTAGATCCGACCACAAACTAATCACCATGAAAATCCACATCTCACCCACACCCCTGCAAAGGTAACCACCATAAAAAACTTCTCCAAAGCTGACTTTGGGCTCCTAAAAACAGAGGTGGCTAACTTCACAGCACCCATGTCAATGGAAAATAGATGCATCACTGCCAAATCATACACCAATCCACTGTACAAACACATACATAAATGCATGAAACTAGCCATACCCAACAGAACCAAGATGATCTCCTCCAAAAAAGGAGGCCAATCTGGTGGTCCTCTGCCATTAATAAACTCTACAACAGAAGGAAAAAACTGTTGCAGAAAAAGGTGAAGTCCCAAGACTCCCTTATTAGCCTCAACAAAAAAGTTGAGATCCCTCATGAAAACCTCTAAAGCCAATTATGAAGGCAGAATTGCAGCAGACACTAAAAACAACCACAGCACCTTCTATAGTTATAGCAATAATCTCCATGGCAATACCCATGTTTGCTCTGAGTTAGTGCACAATGGTACCTCCTATACTGAGCCAACAGATATTGCAGACATACTGGCCAACAGATTCAGTGCCAACTTTACTTCCCCCCCCAAAGGACCAATCACAATACCAGAGGAATACCAGGCACCCAGCAATACTGCAGCACAGATTAAACCTCCATTGTCCAAGGCCTGGAATACAGTTTCGATGGGACCCGACAATATCCCTGGATGTGTTCTACATCAACTACAAAATGAGCTAGCACCATATCTGTGTGCTCTGTTCAATCACAGCCTCACCTTAGGCTTTGTCCCTGCTGAATGGTGCACTGCTACAGTCATCCCTCTCCATAAACAGGGAGTGACTACAGACCCTGGGAATTATCGCCCCATTAGCCTGATGAGTCTGATATGTAAGTCTATGGAGCGCATCATCATGGACCTAATTAACAAGGATATAGGGAATCTCCAAACTCTAGATAAATGCAATTTCATTTTTTGAAAGGCAGATCATGCCTGCTTGACCTGGTTGACTTCTTTGAGTCAGTCACCAAGCTGTGGATGAGGACAAGGCAGTTCATACAGCCTACCTTGATCTGGCCAAGGCCCTTGATACCATTCCACACTCAGGAATTATTGATAAACTCATCAAACTAGGCATCAACCCCTATATCACTAGATGGATTGCAAATTGGCTCACAGATAAACCCCATAGTGTGAAAGAGGCGGACTCTAAGTCAGACTGCTGATCAGTCACAAGTGGAGTCCCACAGGGATCGGTCCTGGCTCCTCTCCTGTTTGGCATCTATTTCTCAGAAGTCCAGGCCAACATGGAGGGACTCTGGCTAACCAAGTTCACAGATGACTGCAAGCTGGGAGCCATTATTAATTCCCCAAGTGATGTCGACATCCTACAGAATGACCTCACTGAGACCAATAACTGGTGTCAAAACCATGTCCTTAATCTTAATGCCAAAAGATGTGTCGTCATCCCCTTTGGGAAAAACTCAGTTCCTACTAACTACCTCATTGATGGGAGCCCACTGAACACTGAAGGCGTTATAAGAGATCTGGGGACATAGGTCGACAGCAACCTCTCCTTCAACCACCATAATACTACTGTGGTCAGAAAATCCTTCTATGTGGCACATCTCATTATCAAGGGTTTTGCATCCAGGAAGAAAGAGGTCATCATCTCTGTCTACTCTTCCCTCATTAGGCCAGTCATCGAGTATAATGCCCCATTTGGCACTAGACACATTCAACAGCTAGAAAGGCTACAAAAGCACCTCACAAAGAGGATTCTAGGCCTTAAACACATGTCCTACATGGACAGACTCAAAAAACTCCAACTATTCTGTCTCATATCGTCTACTAAGAGCCAATCTCTGCTTAACTTACAAAGCTATGCCTGACCCAGCTCTGTTAGAAATGCTATATCTAAAGAAGTCCTAATCCCTCCACACCACATGTTCCAGAGACCTCAACCTCATTACCACAATCAACAGAACATGCTGGAGAGACTAGTTCATAACCCAGAGACTGTCCATGCTCTGGAATAGACTTCCCATACATGTCAACCAGAGCACCTCTCTGGCCCTCTTCAAGAGAAATCTTGATGAGTGAATGGGAACTAGAAAGTTCACCCCGGGGATCACTCCAGTGACTCTACTTGATAGAGGCACTGGGAACTAATGTCGGGCAGCACGATGCCAGGGCACTTCTATGGGCTAGGCTTGTAAAGGCTCCAGTGCCATTAGCGTAGTACACACCAATGAGCCTATGAACTACTGTCATGAATATCACAATCAAGATGATAAGCACAGATGTTGTCAAAAAGTGCTTTTCCTTCCCCTTAGGTGATCTTTAGTGTGGTGTATATAAGTAAAGCATTGTTTATTTAGTTATTTTTCTGTTTCCCATCCACACACATTGTATAGCTTATCTGTACCTTTTTTACAGCTTCTCTGCACACCATTACAGTTCCCCTGAAATCTTGTATTGTTTTCTTTTTGAATTTGTCAGATTAATTTATACATCATGGGGCCCATGCCAGCAAATTCTGTTATTGTGAACACTGACTTGAGAGTGCAAACATGAATATCAGAAAGCTTTTAACCCTACAACTGTGACGGTGGGTAAGTGGGGAACTGGTCCTTGCAACAAATGTATTTGCAGTTTCCACAAAAGCAAATAATGCGGTTACCAGTTCTATCTGAAACATCAAAGGACTTTACATATTGCATTTTATTTATTTATGTATGTTTATATGTATGTAGGTATGTATGTATGTATGTATATATGTAGCCTGCATGCATGCATGGGTTACATTCATTGGGTAAAAATTCCCTTCTTCAGTGAGATCCTGCAGTAGGTGTATATAACTAGTAGGGGGTACATGGGTGTAGGGAGCTTAATTCCCTATATTAAATAGGCTTTCAATATTTAGAATTTTCAGCATTTTCATTTTCAACATTTTGAGTTCTCAATATTATGACATAGATCCATATTCATGTATGTACTGATGTATATATTTATGAAACCTTTGTTAACTGGGTAAGTGAAGTGATCAGTGATCCCTTTTCAGCCATGAATTCAGCCAGATATCAGAATACAATACAATAATGCATCATAATAATATATGGATTATATAACACCAATGCCTTTGTCATTGCACAGTATTGCTTAACATACATTAGTTATTATAGCAATAACCCACGACTGGGTGTGGGTAATGCTAGATTTACCCAAGAAGCCTGAGTGACCAAACAAAGCCAAACATGGGTAAATCAGCATCATCCACACCCATCCATGGGTTATTGCTATTATATAATGATATTATTTAAGATAAAAGTTACTTGCTTTTCTTAAATAATGTCCTTGTATAATGGCGCTATGCTGCTCTTTCATGTTTTTCCTGCTGTATCCTGGGGCTTTTTTGATGTACTGCACATGCGTATGGGACTTGCGTTCCCACTCTTATGCAGTACATCAATGCTGCACAAAGGAAGCAACAGAGAAATGAAGAGCTCCATTGTTTGTTTTTTTTTTGCTTTAAATTAAAAAATGAAATTGGCAGACTTTCAATATATGGATGTACGGGAGAGATGGGACAGAGAAAATGTAAGGAGAATCATGCACATTTCTGTAGTTTTACATAATGTACCAGACTGTCCTTGTATTGTTTCTCTGTCCCATCTGTCTCATTCTTTTGAAGTCTCTGGTTTTGGTAAGTTTATTTATTTATTTTTTAAATTAAAGAAAAGTCGAATTTCCATAGCATAGAAGAAAGTTCGGGGGGGACCGGACTTTTTTCCATTGGTATAAGCTTGATTTACAACAGGCGCACTGCTTCAGCTGACCAATCAGCATGTTCGTTTTTGAATGTTAATGGGCAGTCATTGCATAATCATCATTAATACATGGATCACACAACACCAGTGCCTTTGTCATTGCACAGTATTGCTTGACACACATTAGTTACTCATCACCAATTCCTTTTTCTGTGGTACATTAAAGACATGGCAGCATGCAGTTTAATGTCCTTTATTTTAGTATATGCACTAACCTACTATAAAATATATGGCTGGAACTGATTATTGCAGTTTACAATACAATGACAATTATTAGGTGAGTATTGAAGTGAGACGATTTCAACAGATATGTACCAGATAATAACCTGCACAAGTGTATAATATTCTTATAAACAGCTCATACATCAAAAATAATCCAGAAATAGAGTAAGAAACAAGATTGTTTGGCTACTTACATCAGTTTTTAAAACTATCAGCAAACAGAATTACAAATTAATTTGTACTGTCTGCAGTAACTAGAACATTCGCATCATTTATACTGCGGCTCTACTGATTCACTCAGTGCGCTCACTGAAATAATGTTGATTCTTTCTAAATGTCTTTATGATTGGTCCCACTATTTGTATTAGTTTACTCTGGAGGTGTGTAATAATTACATTTGTATTGTTTTATAGATGGGCTTTAAGCTGGTTCCCAAATAGATTTTTCTCATTTTAACTGACAAATTCTTCCATCAGGCAGGAGCTATTTTGGAGAATATTTTTTTAAAAGTTCATATCGTATATCCTGTTTTTTTTGCAGATGAAGTCCTTCTTAACTTCTGTTAGTATAAGCCACATACTTTATAAAAAGTTTTGTCTTTTAAGTATTTACGGTAGTTTTTATATAGTAGTTTAAAGTTTATCGAGTTTAGTAAGAAGTGAGCTGTGGTAGTAACTAGAAACCACTGTTTTTTTCATATCATAGCACTGTGATGTTGTTAGTTAGGGACTAAATTAATGACTCCAAGAATTTTATTTTCAGTTATGACTAAATGAATAAATCTAAGAATGTTATTTTCAGTTATCTGTAATAAAGGGGTGTTCTGAGGGGATAGTAAAGCTATAGCTAACAGTGTATATTCTGATCTTGGAAGTTGTATGTGAACAGCCATGGCTTACCTAGCTTCAACAATCAACAGATGGACCATTCTGCAGGAGACTGGTAGCTGTGCTAATAGTTTAATTACCTGATTTTTATTTTTTGCATGACTGTAGAAACAGAAATATTAGGTTCATAGATTAGTAAAAGGCTAGTTGCCTTTTAGGACCATTTTAAGCCTAGCCAATTACCCTATGTGAGAATCAAACCCTGCACCTTGTGCTCATAAGGTAAACATCTTAACCATTCTGCCAACCTCCCACCCCCTTTATGCTTATTCCTGAATATTTTATCTGTTCTATCCAGGGTAGTGGGTTCCCTATTGAACTCTTAATGGTATAGTTTATGTATTTGCCAATCCCTGATGGGCACTGAGCAATATCTCTGCAGATTTATGCACTCTTAGGAGCAATCACATAAGAACATGGAATCAATTATTTGAAAAAGAAAACCTACTGACACATGCACTGACACATGCAGTCTAAAAAGAAGCTCTGGCTATAAAAAAGTAATTTTAATGCAGAAGTCCTGACCATGTCATTTTGGGTGGAGTATATTAAAATTAATAGCAGCTATCAGATAGCTTGCACAGGAGGGGTCATCCAATAATCAGTAGAACTGATAATGGGACGTGATTAGCACTCTTCTCCTCAATTTCTTTGTGTCTTTCCTTTTCTCACTGAGTGCCACAGTAATATGTTTGCAATTATCTGATAACAGCTGATCAGTATCCAGCAGTGAAACTCATGTATGTAGATGGTGGTGTTTTAGTGTGGTCTAGGCCCCTTTTTCTTTCTATACTTATTTATTGAGGGAAAACAGAGCATTTGAACCACCTTTCCTATGAGAGTAGGGTGCCCGTAGACTAAGACCCAGTGATTTCCGAATGATCTCTTCGTGATCTAGCCTGGAATCTTTCTTCCTTTGGGTTTTTATTAGCCTTCTGTTCTACAGTGTTTTTACCTGTTGTTAGCAATTCCCTTTTTCTTTTATATGAAATTCATTGTTACTGACATCTTATATACTGTATTGTTTAATATCTGTAAAGCAGTAGCATAAGAAAATGAGAAATGTCAGGAGAATACAAAAAGAATATTTAAATCAAATTAAAATGGTAATTTTCATATTTGGTAGTTTAGCTTCCATATGTGGGAGCCCCAATTGTGACGACAAAATACTTCTCTGTGGCCAAATCCTCACCCTCTTTATATAATCCACAGTAGCAACTCTTATTCTTTAAATGTGATACACATCTCTTGCATTTTTGTGTCATGTGAATGGTTTGTATAGACGGTGAAGTGATACATGACAGCCAAGTGCATCAAAATGGAAAAACCTCCCATCATCTGTCTAAAAGATACCAGATATCAGCAGATCACAATAACTTTAGTTAGCACTCATTGAAAACACTTCTTTTCATCTGATTGAAAAAGCAGAAGTACTTTTATTCTAGGTAGGAATGATCTTTCAATTGAGGAACCAGTCTCTGATAATGAAGGCAGAATGGTAATGCCTATAAGAAAATTAGATGGCAGTTCTATTACACTAATAATCTATTTCCCTTAAGACCACCCTTACCACAGCCAACCCCTCACTTACCAGAACATCAGATTTTGAAGAAGGAATCCTGATTGTAGTTGGAGAAAGGAATCTGATCTTCCCCTCTCTAGGTCCTTGTCCTGTAGGTAGAACAAGAACACAAAGTCTGGCTGAAAGACTACCAGATGCTACGTACATGAGTATGTAGGCCCATGAATTTATATAAGTCAGGAATACGTCAACGATTATAGGCTTAGCCCGTAATTCCACAGAAGAAAATACATTGAAGGTGAGCTAAGAGTTCTGAAGATGATATTAGGAAGTACAGCTCACTGCAAGATATAGGATCATAGGAGATTACTAGGCTAACAGCCCCAGGGCCGTTACAAGCCTAGCCAAGTTCAACACATGTTTCTAAGGGAGTCTGGTTCAAGCAGACACTAAAATCAGCACTTATTACCCCTGTCCAAGAGGGGTACAGGTGGACCCCCAGTGGAATTTCTGTTTACCCATCCAATCATGCAAATGGCACGTAAATAGGGTCAATGAGGGTCTTTGTTTAACATGAATAGGAAGCTTGTTCCAAAGATGTGGCAACCTCTGTGAGACAAATCTGTCTCTCCAGCAAGTTCTGCTGATGTCACATACCAATACAAAGTTAATAATGCATCATAATAATATATGGAGTATATAACACCAATGCCTTTGTCATTGCACAGTATTGCTTAACATACATTAGTTATTATAGCAATAACCCACGACTGGGTGTGGGTAATGCTAGATTTACCCAAGAAGCCTGAGTGACCAAACAAAGCCAAACATGGGTAAATCAGCATCATCCACACCCATCCATGGGTTATTGCTATTATATAATGATATTATTTAAGATAAAAGTTACTTGCTTTTCTTAAATAATGTCCTTGTATAATGGCGCCATGCTGCTCTTTCATGTTTTTCCTGCTGTATCCTGGGGCTTTTTTGATGTACTGCACATGCGTATGGGACTTGCGTTCCCACTCTTATGCAGTACATCAATGCTGCACAAAGGAAGCAACAGAGAAATGAAGAGCTCCATTGTTTGTTTTTTTTTTGCTTTAAATTAAAAAAATGAAATTGGCAGACTTTCAATATATGGATGTACGGGAGAGATGGGACAGAGAAAATGTAAGGAGAATCATGTACAGTTCTGTCGTTTTACATAATGTACCAGACTGTCCTTGTATTGTTTCTCTGTCCCATCTGTCTCATTCTTTTGAAGTCTCTGGTTTTGGTAAGTTTATTTATTTATTTTTTAAATTAAAGAAAAGTCGAATTTCCATAGCATAGAAGAAAGTTCGGGGGGGACCGGACTTTTTTCCATTGGTATAAGCTTGATTTACAACAGGCGCACTGCTTCAGCTGACCAATCAGCATGTTCGTTTTTGAATGTTAATGGGCAGTCATTGCATAATCATCATTAATACATGGATCACACAACACCAGTGCCTTTGTCATTGCACAGTATTGCTTGACACACATTAGTTACTCATCACCAATTCCTTTTTCTGTGGTACATTAAAGACATGGCAGCATGCAGTTTAATGTCCTTTATTTTAGTATATGCACTAACCTACTATAAAATATATGGCTGGAACTGATTATTGCAGTTTACAATACAATGACAATTATTAGGTGAGTATTGAAGTGAGACGATTTCAACAGATATGTACCAGATAATAACCTGCACAAGTGTATAATATTCTTATAAACAGCTCATACATCAAAAATAATCCAGAAATAGAGTAAGAAACAAGATTGTTTGGCTACTTACATCAGTTTTTAAAACTATCAGCAAACAGAATTACAAATTAATTTGTACTGTCTGCAGTAACTAGAACATTCGCATCATTTATACTGCGGCTCTACTGATTCACTCAGTGCGCTCACTGAAATAATGTTGATTCTTTCTAAATGTCTTTATGATTGGTCCCACTATTTGTATTAGTTTACTCTGGAGGTGTGTAATAATTACATTTGCATTGTTTTACAGATGGGCTTTAAGCTGGTTCCCAAATAGATTTTTCTCATTTTAACTGACAAATTCTTCCATCAGGCAGGAGCTATTTTGGAGAATATTTTTTTAAAAGTTCATATCGTATATCCTGTTTTTTTTGCAGATGAAGTCCTTCTTAACTTCTGTTAGTATAAGCCACATACTTTATAAAAAGTTTTGTCTTTTAAGTATTTACAGTAGTTTTTATATAATAGTTTAAAGTTTATCGAGTTTAGTAAGAAGTGAGCTGTGGTGGTAACTAGAAACTACTGTTTTTTTCATATCATAGCACTGTGATGTTGTTAGTTAGGGACTAAATTAATGACTCCAAGAATTTTATTTTCAGTTATGACTAAATGAATAAATCTAAGAATGTTATTTTCAGTTATCTGTAATAAAGGGGTGTTCTGAGGGGAAAGTAAAGCTATAGCTAACAGTGTATATTCTGATCTTGGAAGTTGTATGTGAACAGCCATGGCTTACCTAGCTTCAACAATCAACAGATGGACCATTCTGCAGGAGACTGGTAGCTGTGCTAATAGTTTAATTACCTGATTTTTATTTTTTGCATGACTGTAGAAACAGAAATATTAGGTTCATAGATTAGTACTAGGCTAGTTGCCTTTTAGGACCATTTTAAGCCTAGCCAATTACCCTATGTGAGAATCAAACCCTGCACCTTGTGCTCATAAGGTAAACATCTTAACCATTCTGCCAACCTCCCACCCCCTTTATGCTTATTCCTGAATATTTTATCTGTTCTATCCAGGGTAGTGGGTTCCCTATTGAACTCTTAATGGTATAGTTTATGTATTTGCCAATCCCTGATGGGCACTGAGCAATATCTCTGCAGATTTATGCACTCTTAGGAGCAATCACATAAGAACATGGAATCAATTGTTTGAAAAAGAAAACCTACTGACACATGCACTGACACATGCAGTCTAAAAAGAAGCTCTGGCTATAAAAAAGTAATTTTAATGCAGAAGTCCTGACCATGTCATTTTGGGTGGAGTATATTAAAATTAATAGCAGCTATCAGATAGCTTGCACAGGAGGGGTCATCCAATAATCAGTAGAACTGATAATGGGACGTGATTAGCACTCTTCTCCTCAATTTCTTTGTGTCTTTCCTTTTCTCACTGAGTGCCACAGTAATATGTTTGCAATTATCTGATAACACCTGATCAGTATCCAGCAGTGAAACTCATGTATGTAGATGGTGGTGTTTTAGCGTGGTCTAGGCCCCTTTTTCTTTCTATACTTATTTATTGAGGGAAAACAGAGCATTTGAACCACCTTTCCTATGAGAGTAGGGTGCCCGTAGACTAAGACCCAGTGATTTCCGAATGATCTCTTCGTGATCTAGCCTGGAATCTTTCTTCCTTTGGGTTTTTATTAGCGTTCTGTTCTACAGTGTTTTTACCTGTTGTTAGCAATTCCCTTTTTCTTTTATATGAAATTCATTGTTACTGACATCTTATATACTGTATTGTTTAATATCTGTAAAGCAGTAGCATAAGAAAATGAGAAATGTCAGGAGAATACAAAAAGAATATTTAAATCAAATTAAAATGGTAATTTTCATATTTGGTAGTTTAGCTTCCATATGTGGGAGCCCCAATTGTGACGACAAAATACTTCTCTGTGGCCAAATCCTCACCCTCTTTATATAATCCACAGTAGCAACTCTTATTCTTTAAATGTGATACACACCTCTTGCATTTTTGTGTCATGTGAATGGTTTGTATAGACGGTGAAGTGATACATGACAGCCAAGTGCATCAAAATGGAAAAACCTCCCATCATCTGTCTAAAAGATACCAGATATCAGCAGATCACAATAACTTTAGTTAGCACTCATTGAAAACACTTCTTTTCATCTGATTGAAAAAGCAGAAGTACTTTTATTCTAGGTAGGAATGATCTTTCAATTGAGGAACCAGTCTCTGATAATGAAGGCAGAATGGTAATGCCTATAAGAAAATTAGATGGCAGTTCTATTACACTAATAATCTATTTCCCTTAAGACCACCCTTACCACAGCCAACCCCTCACTGACCAGAACATCAGATTTTGAAGAAGGAATCCTGATTGTAGTTGGAGAAAGGAATCTGATCTTCCCATCTCTAGGTCCTTGTCCTGTAGGTTGAACAAGAACACAAAGTCTGGCTGAAAGACTACCAGATGCTACGTACATGAGTATGTAGGCCCATGAATTTATATAAGTCAGAAATACGTCAACGATTATAGGCTTAGCCCGTAATTCCACAGAAGAAAATACATTGAAGGTGAGCTAAGAGTTCTGAAGATGATATTAGGAAGTACAGCTCACTGCAAGATATAGGATCATAGGAGATTACTAGGCTAACAGCCCCAGGGCCCTTACAAGCTTAGCCAAGTTCAACACATGTTTCTAAGGGAGTCTGGTTCAAGCAGACACTAAAATCAGCACTTATTACCCCTGTCCAAGAGGGGTACAGGTGGACCCCCAGGGGGAATTTCTGTTTACCCATCCAATCATGCAAATGGCATGTAAATAGGGTCAATGAGGGTCTTTGTTTAACATGAATAGGAAGCTTGTTCCAAAGATGTGGCAACCTCTGTGAGACAAATCTATCTCTCCAGCAAGTTCTGCTGATGTCACATAGCAAGTTAAGGTCCTTTGAGCGTGTGACCTGTGTGCCATTTGACTTGTGAATGTGCAGTATTTCCATCAAAACTAGATCAGAGATTGCTCTATATGCAAGAGAAGTCTGTATGACACAGAGCAAAGTGACAATGATTTCAGTCTGTCCACACAAGACAGATCTTGAAGATCCTGAATTTTCTTCATAAGGAACCTTTGCAGTCTCTCCAATTGCTGCAGGTGTTGGAAAAGAACATACCAAAGGGAGCATTGTACTCTTATTACTAATCTGATGAGGGAAGAGTACAGGGGGGTTATAACCTCCTTTTTTCTGGAGACAATGCCCTTACTTATGAGATGAGCAATGTAAAGTGCCCGTCTTACCACTGTGGAGACATGGTGATCAAAGTTCAGGTTGCTGTCAACCTGTGTGCCCAGATATCTCACCACTGACTGTGTGCTTAGGGTATTGCTATTAATGTGGTAGTTTGCAGGAACATCACCTTTGCAGAAGGGGATGATAATGTATTTTTTTGCATTAAGTTTAAGACCTTGACTTTGACACCAGTCATTAGTCACTTAAAACCTTCTTGCAGGATGTTGACATTGCTAGGGGTTCCACTGATTGCTCCCAGTTTGCAGTTTTTTTTGTCAGCCACAGTCCTTTAGTTTTGGCCTGTACTTTGGAGAAGTAGATTCCAAACATTAGGGGTCCCAGAAACGATCCCTGTGGAACACCACTGGTTATGGGTCTGCTGGAGGAGGTAGAGTCCCCTGTTTTGACTATATGAGTTCTATCAGTGAGCCAGTTTTCAACCCACCTGACAATATATGGGTTGATACCCAGATGGGTGAGTTTATTAATGATGTCTGAGTGGGGGATTGTGCTGAAGGCCTTGGGTAAATCTAGTTAGGCTGTATGCACAGATTTGTCCTAGGCTAGGGCTTTGGTGACTGCCTCAAAGAAGTCCAACAAGTTTAACAGCCATGATCTCCCCTTGACAAAGCTAGGTTGGTTGGGGTTGAGCATTTGGAGATTTCCTATATCTTTGTTAATAAGGTTCATGATGATTTATTCCATGGCCTTGCTGATAAGGCTGGTCAGGCTAATGAGTCTATAGTTCCCAGGGTCTGTGGATACACCCCCTTTGTGCAACGGGATTATGGTAGCTGTTTTCCCATCCACTGGAATAAAGCCAGTGCTTAGGCTGTGATTGAAAAGCATGCTCGATGGTGATGCTAATTCATGTTTTAACCCATGTAGAACACAGCCCAGGATGCTGTCTGGTCCCATAGAAGATGTATTTTTGTCCTTGGAGAGGGTATTTAAGACCTACTCCTCAGAGATACTAGCCAGGGGACAGGTGCTTGGGATGCTTTGTGATATATGTAGCAGGGACAGAGGAGTGAAGTTTTCAGTGAACCTGTCAGCCAGCAGGTTTGATATATTCACAGGTTCTATATATATATAGTACCATTAACTACAAGTTTAGCACAAATCTGAGCCTTACCTTTGAGGTTAAAAAAAATGCCTTGTGCTTATCTTTAGTCAGGGAAGCTAATTTGGATTCGTAGTTAGCTATGGAGGACTTCACTAGGAGTATTTTTTGCTTGTTTAACTTTAAGAGGGAGTGTTTCCAGTTTTGACACCATTCCTTCCTGCTCTTAAGACAGCAATTTCTTTCTCCTATTGTATAGCTTATTAATGGCAGTTGTCCATCAGGCAGGTTTGTTTTTCCTTGAAGATCTTATTTGGTTCTATCAGGTATGGCAGAGTCAATACAGTTGTACAGCTGCTAGTATAAAGCATTGGTGTATAACTCAGCATAGGTGTCTGTTCCATCAGTAGGGGGAGGGTCCACAAAGCTATTTATGCTGTCATGTAAGAGGTTGTAATTCACCTTGGAGATGTCTTTTAGTCTAGTTGTCACTAAAGGGGGGGGGGGGTCTTGTGTTATACCGACTTCTAGTGAAACTGATTTGTGGTCAGATCCCACCAGGGATGGCCACACACTGGGGGCAGTGCAGTGGTCTCCCATGTTGGTGTGCACCAGATCCAGGATGTTTGATCCCCTTATGGGTGTGTCAACCAGCTGGACAAGGGCATTGGAGTTAATGAAGTCCAGGAACCTTTGGGCAAGTGAGTTGGAACACTTATAATTTACCCAGTCTCTGGATGGTTAATTAAAGTCACCAAAACCAGGGCATTTGTTTGTATCTTGATTGACTCAAGTAGATCCAAGTAGGCTGAATGGATGTCCTATTTATGGAGGGAGTCCTATAGCTGGAAATGATCTGAAGAGGGGTCTTACTTACAGTCAATTGCACTTGAAGTAATTCAAGGGAATCGTGCTGTTTAACCAATTTAGCTCGCATTGTCCAACAGGGAAGAGAAATAGGGAGTAGATGGAGAAAAGAGAAGAAAACAGAAACAAAGAAGAAATATAGCTAATTGAGATGTAATAATGTTTAGACTGGCATAGTTAGAAAGTTGTAGACAGTGACTGCTGAAATTAATTTGTGGGATCCCATCCATTCATCTAACCAACATTTGAATATTGTTAGGGTTTTATTATTGAAGAGAATAAAATCCGGAGCCATGAGGTGCAGAGATGACAGTGAAGGTAAAACTGAGAGAAAAGAGCACAAACAGAGCCAGAAAGGAATTAAAGGTAATGAGAAGTAACACAAATAGTTTACTTGATAGAAAAGACAAAAAAAGGCCACTACAAGGGCACAAATCACACTATTAAGCAAGCTGAAGGCACAAAATGTTTGTTAACTAAAAGGAAATATTTAAAATAAATCTATTTATAGGTTCATAGGTTCATAGGTAGGTACTAGGCTATCTGCCCGAAGGCATTTATAAGCCTAGCTGGAATGTGTTGGCTTTTGCCGCCCCCTTAGATTAGTTCCCTGTGCCTCTGTCCAGCAGAGCCATTGAAGTGATCCCCGAGGTAAACTTTCTGTTTCCCATCCACTCGTCAAGATTTCTCTTGAAGAGGGTTAGCGAGGAGCTCTGCCTAATATAGATTGGAATCTTATTCCAGAGCATGGGAAGTTTCTGGGACAGGAATCTATCCCTCCATCATGTCCTATTTATTGTTGTGGTGAGGTTTAGATCCCTGGAGCATGTGGTTCAAGGGGGTATGGTTTTCTTTAGGTGGAGCATGTCCATCAATTCTGGGTTGGATATGGCCTTGTATGTCAGGCAGAGATCACCTCTGAGTAGGCGGTATGGAACCAAGTACAGCTGGAGTTTCTACAGTCAAGCTGCATAGGGCATCTGCTTGAGGCCAGTGATACTCTTGGTGAGGTACTTCTGTGGTCTTTCCAGTTGTTGCAGGTGTCTTGTAAGGTATATCCCAAATGGGGTACTGTACTCTATGATAGGTCTGATGAGTGATGCGTAGAGGGGCCCAATGACCTCTTTCGATCTGGAAGCAAACCTTTTTGTGATTAGATGGGCCACATAGAAGGATTTTCTAACCACCTTGGCAATGTGATTATCAAAGGAGAGGTTACTATCTATTTGGGTCCCCAGATCCCTTATTACGTCTTCTGTATTTAGGGGCTACCACCTATGTGGTAGTTTGTGGGTACTTTGTTTTTTCCAAAGGGGATGATTATGCACTTTTTGGCATTTAGCTTGAGGCCATGGTTTTGACACGAGGTATCTGCCTCAGTGAGACCCTTGTGAAGGATGTCTGTGTCAGCCGGAGAGTCAATTATAGCTCCTAGTTTGCAGTCATCTGCAAATTTGGTCAGCCATAGTCCTCCTGTGCTTGCCTGTATCTCTGAGAAGTATATGCCAAACAGGAACGGTCCTAGGACTGAGCCCTGAGGAACGCCATTTGTAAACAGTTTAGAGTCAGACCTAGCTCCCGCAACTTTTCCCATGTGGGTTCTGTCCATGAGCCAGTTGGCAACCCATCTTGTGATGCAGGGGTTTATGTTCAGGCTGGTGAGCTTGTCTATAATACCTGAGTGGGTAATGGTTTTGAGGGCCTTTGTGAGGTCTAGGTAGGCTATGTGGCCCACCTTTCTCTCGTCTATAGCCTTGGTAACTGTCTCAAAGAAGTCCACCAGGTTTAGGAGACATGATCTGCCCTTAACAAAGCCGAACTGGGTAGGGTCCAGTGTTTGGAGGTTCCCAATGTCTCTGTTAATGAGATCCATGATGATGCACTCCATAGCTTTGCAGCCCAAGCTAGTCAGGCTTATAGGGCGATAGTTCCCGGGGTTTGTTGTGGCTCCACCTTTGTGAAGCAGAATAACTGTTGCTGTGCACCACTCTGTGGGCACATAGCATGTGGAGAGTGTGTTTAGGTGAGGGGTTAGTTCATCTTTGAGCTCGTGTAGGACGCAGCCTGGGACACCGTCCAGTCCCACTGATGTTGTGTTTTTGGCTTTGGAGAGGGTTGTTTTAACCTGAGTGCCTGTGATTTCAGGGGCACTACATTCTTCTGGTATAGTTATGGACCCTTTTGGGGGTGAGAGCGGGGGTGAAGTTTGCACTGAACGTGTCTGCCACGATGTTGGCTATATCAGTCGGCTCAGTGTATTTTGTGCCAGTCTGCACTAACTCCGAGCAGATCTGAGAATTGCCACTTAGATTCTTGACATAGCTAAAGAATGCCTTGTGGTTATCTTTGGAGTCCATGGCAATTTTTCTTTCGAAGCTAGCCTTGGATGATTTTATGAGGGAACGTAGTTTCTTGCTGATACTGACCAGGGATGTCTTCCCTTCTTGGGATTTTACTCTTTTCTGTACTAGTTTCCTCCTTCTATTGTATAGCTTGTTTATGGCAGGGGTCCACCAGACTGGTTTCTTTTTCTTGGAGGAGTGAGACTTGGTTTTGTTTGGGATGCCACGATCCATGCATTCTTGTAGGTGCCTGTAGAGTGCATTAGTAAAGGATTTTTCAACTTGGACAGCGTTATCCTTTAGCATGGGGGCTTTGAAACTTCCCACCTTGGTCTTAAGTAACGTGAAGTTTGATTTTGAAAAGTTTTTCATGGTGGTTTCTTTGACCGGGGGTAGTGGCAGAATGTGGATATCCAGAGTGATTAGTTTATGGTCAGATCTAACCAGCAAGGGGCTGACCTCCAGTGTGGAACACCAGTCACCCATGTTGGTGATGACTAGGTCCAATATGTTGTCACCTCTGGTGGGGGTGTTGACCAGTTGATCCAGGGTGTTTGAGTTTACAAATTCTAGGAAATGTTGGGCAAGGGAGTTTGTACTTGAGTAGTTCTCCCAGTTAATGTTTGGGTAATTGAAATCACCCAATATCAGTGTGTTTGGTAGGACCTTTATGTTTCCCAGTGTTTCCAGGAATGTGGAGTGGGGGTCCTGGGACATGGTGGGTGATCTGTAGCAAGCTATAATTTGAATAGCAGTTTTGCCCATTGTTAGTTGCATGTGGATGCTCTCTGAAGCATCATGTTGTGCCACTAACCTGGAGGTGTGGGTATCCTTGCTGAATATGGATACGCCCCCACCTTTTGTATTTTGGTCTGAGTTTTGTGGTCAAAATGTATGGTATGAGTTGTAGCCTGGTAGTTCAGCAAGAGAAGAACACTGTCAGGGTAAGGTATCACCTCCCAAAAATTTTGGATTTGTAGCCTGGTAGTGCTGGGGTGCTCTCTGGAGCCTTAAACCAGGTTTCTGTTACTGCACATATATCAATTTTTTCCATACTGAGGAGTGCCTCGACTGCATGCATATTGAGGTTTAGACTTCTGGCATTAAGTAACATTACCCTCAGTATTTTGTTACTTGTGCTATTTATGGGGGTGGGTTTGTCTTTTGAGCCTTGCCTAAAAAAGGCACTATGGAGGTGGTGAGAGCCTTGGCCAGTATTCGAAAGCCTAAGGGTGACAGGTGCAAGCCATCTCTAGCGAAGCAGTGTGGCTTGTCGAGCATGTCATCCCAGGCTGACAGATACTGGATCCCCTTTGAATGATACCAGTAGCTTAGCCAGTTGTTGAAATATTTGCTAGAATGATTAACAATAAAGCTAAACGAGTATGTTTAGAGATAAAACGAACATGTGTAAAGCAAAACAAGTGTGTTTCAAGCAAAACTGGGCATGTTTAGAGTAAACTAGTACAAGAAAAGTACATTGAGCATGAAAAGGGCTTAAATGAGCAAAACAAATATAATAAGGGCAAAAAGGGCACATTAAGCAGAAATAAAGCAAGGCGACTGCATGTGTTTTGGCAAAGTGGTATGTTTTGGCATAACTACAACTTTGTGTTGAATCAAGGGCATAACTAAAGTTATTCAAAGTATCTCAAAGTGTGTAAAAGTGCTTACAGTGTGTGCTTATTACTGTGCATGCATTTTGAAAAGTTTACTGTGTACAAAGTGCAACTATTTCATGAAGTACAGTCAAAGTATAGCCATTTCAAAAAGTTTCTTGTGCTGGGTATGTCTATTCACAAACTGTCATCATTACTGAGTGTTTCTTGCACTGTAGAGAATTTCCTAGCAAGGTGCCGCCATTTGGGGGACATTTCAGTTTGCTGTATGCAGTTATTTGCAAAGTGCAATTACTTTGAGAAGTTATTGACTTTAAGGCAAGAGATGTCCAATTTATTTGCATTGTGCAGTTATTTGATATGTTTCTTACACTGATAAGAGGTGATTTCTTGCAAAAGATGGCATTACAAGAGTATTACAGTGCCCAAGAGATATTCAGTCGCATCGTAAAGTTGTTTGAGATATTTCTTAAAATGATGATAAATGACTTTAGCATTTTAGCCTTTCTCAAACAATATTACAAGAGTATTAAGTGCCCGAGAGGTTTATTTTGCAAAGTCCAGTTATTCAGTGGTACTACGACTTGGTCTATTAGCATTACTTTGAAAAGCCCAAAAGGTATACATTCAGAAGCACAAAGGCATTGGACAAAGTTACAAATGCTGGCATAAGTTTCTGGCATGTGTGCATGTGTGTGTGTTTGTGCTTATTTGCAAAAAAAACATTCACTGCTATGTGTTAATATGGCAGATGGATTTCAAAAGCCCCTACCACTTGTATTTGATCAGGATATTGGATTTAATTGGAGAATATTTGAACAACAGTACGATATTTTTAGACAAGCAGCTTATGCAGATAGAGATGCATGCACCAGAGTATTCATTTTGCTAAACCTAGCTGGGTCAGAAGCCATAGAAAGAGAACATTCATTTGTGTATGCACCTGCAGTATATGAGGGAGAAGGTAAAAACAGTCATATTGTTGTGCAAGCTAAATCAAGGGACGACCCCAAGTGTTTGAAGCGCAAGTTCAGAGAACTGTGTAACCCCTAGACAAATATTACACTAGAGAGACATTTGTTTTAGACGAGAGATCAGAAACCAGGGGGAACATTTTCAGCTTATATAAGTGACCTGAGAAACAGAGCTAAGATGAGTCAGTTTGGTGACTTAAAAGATAAGCTGATAAAGGACAGGCTTGTGTGTTGTATTAGCAGTGCTACCATGAGAAATATTTTACTTCATGACAGTGATTTAACGTTGAACAAAGCCACAGAGGTTTTTCAAATCCATGAGGTGACAGAAAAACACATACGTATGCTTGCGAGTGACAAGGGCATGGTTTCAGTTGGCTCTAGAGCAAATGTAGACACCATGCAACACGTGGCAAGCAAAAGCATGCCCAAGCACATGGCAGCTACAGGGTTTCCAAGGAAGACGTGCAGCTTTCCAGCAGATTCTAAAAAGGGAGCAAGTTCCAGCTCAGTGCAACACAAGCATGAATCAGCAAAACCTAAGTCTAACTTCATTGTTAACTGTCGCAATTGTGGTGCAAATCATGAATCTAAAAGAGAGAAGTGCTTAGCATTTGGTCAGCAATCTCATAAGTGTAAAAAATGGAACCACTTCCAAAAGTTTTGTAAATCAAGTAAGCCTCACATAGTTGTAAATAAAGGTCACACAAAAAAGCCAATTGAAGTAGAGTTGAAGCAGTCAGCTTTCTATGTTGATGGTGTATCTGTCTTTGGTGAAAGAGTTGATGCAGTGAATTTATTAGCAAGGAGTGAAGTATTTTGTACTGTCCAGATTAATGGAAACTCCACACAGCTTAAAGAAGACACTGGTTCAAAGTGTAATGTTATATTAGCAGGCACATTTGCTAAAGTGAGAACTAATGAACCACTCAATGTAGCCAGTAGTGCAAGACTTGTTGCTTATGGAGGTGAAGAAATTCAGACCAAAGATTCAGTGATGCTTTCATGTTATTTGGCCAAGAACTGTTACAACTTGTTATTCTACATAGTTAGAAGGCCAGTGCAGCCTTTTACTGGGTCTCAAAGATATTCTGAGAATAAATCTCCTTTCTTTTGCTCATTATGTAAGTGCATTTCCAAGTTCTAATTTTTCAGAAGCCATTTTCTCAGAATATGCTGATGTCTTCAATGACAAGTTAGGCAAATTTCTAGTTGTGTATTCTATGAAGTTAGACCCAGAGGTCACTCCAGTAGTCAGACCAGCAAGACGAGTTCAGATAGCTGTGCAGGATAAAGTTAAAACTCATTTGGATAAAATGGTGCAGCAAGATATTTGTCCAGTCACAGAACCAACTGAATGAGTATCATCGATGGTAGCCTTTCACAAAAAAGGATCAGATGAAATCAGAATAGGTATCGACCCAAGAGATCTGAACAAAGCAATGAAGAGACCGTATCATCCGATGCACACAGTCTAAGAAGTTGCAGCTCTAATACTCAATGCCACTGTTTTTTCTGTCTTGGATGCAAGGAATTCATTTTGGCAAGTGATGCTTGATCGCAAATCTTCATTTCGAACTACTTTTGGTACTCTGTTTGGCAGATACAGGTTCCTAAGGATGCCATTTGGAATAAATTCTGCAAGTGAAGTCTTTCAGCATCCAGTGGAGCAAATTTATTTGGGTTATCCTTGTGCCATAATAGTAGATGATTTATTGGTTGGAGGCATAACAGACACCTAAAGAAAGCTTTAGATAGAGCACATGAGGTAAACTTGAAGCTCAGTCCTCTGAAGTGTAAATTCTGACTTCCAGAAGTTACCTATGTTGGTCATTTGTTCACAAGTACAGACTTGAGACCAGACCCGATCAAGCAAACTGCAATTCTTAAAATGTCAGCACCAGATAATGTACAAGTTCTACAACATTTTCTAGGCATGGTCAACTATTTAGGCAAGTTTATACCAGACTTCAGTGAGTTGACAGCACCTTGAAGAGAGCAAACATGCAAAAATGTTGCATGGTCATGGTTGGAACAGGTCCAGAATGCATTTGAAGAGCTTAAGCAGAAAATTGCCACCCCAACTACATTAAGATACTATGATGTGAACAAGCCAGTTACGCTTTCCTCTAATGCTTCACAATTTGGTCTTGGCACAGTTATACTTCAAGAAGGCAGACCTGTAGTCTATGCACCGAGAGCACTTACCCAAACTGAGATGCAGTATGCTCAAACTGAGAAGATGTTTTTGGCAAAAGTATTTGCATGTTTATATTTATGGTTGAGCTATTCTGATTGAAACTGACCACCAACCTCTAGTTACTATTTAAAAAAAGCCTATGCATTCTGCTCCAGTGAGATTACAGAGAACGATGCTCAAATTGCAGAAGTACAATTTCAAAATGGTCTACTCAAAAGGCAAATTGCTTTATTTGGTTGATACCTTATCCAGATCACCCAGAAATATCACAGAATAGTTTGACGCAGAGAAATTTGACTTTGATGTGATGTCAGTGCATAATTTTTCCACCACTACATTTGATGAGTTAACAGATCATACTTAGACTGATCCAATTTTTACAGAACTCAATCACTACATTATTGTTGGATGGCTGTCAAAGCAATCCTGAAGTGCAAACCTACTTTCCTTACAGAGATGAATTGTTGATGGAAGATGGCATTATTTTCAAAGGTCCTAAAATTGTTGTTCCTGCTTCCTTACAACAAGAGTATATCCAGATTTTGCATCGTGGTGACTCGGGATTCACATCTACTAAGAGAAGAGCCAGAGAGTTAGTATTTTGGCCTTCCCTAACAAAAGACATTGATAAAGTACTTTCTTCTTGTTCAGTATGCAATAGTACTAGACCGCATTTGCAAAGAGAACCACTTCAGCTAAATCCAGTTCCTGAACTACCTTGGTCAATCATTGCAACTGATATCTTTGAGTGGAACAATCAACACTATTTGGTTTTGGTAGACTCTTCTTCGAATTTGTTTGAGATTGATCTACTACCTAACCTAACTTCCACTGCTGTTATTACTAAGTTGAAATGTAATTTCTCAGTTCATGGTAGTCCACACAAAGTTCTTTCTGACAATGGTACTCAATTTACTAGCCAATTGTTTCATTAATTTGCAAAAGAATGGGACTTCGTACATGTCACTGGTAGTCCTGAATATCCTCAGTCCAATGGTCTAGCTGAATGTGCAGTACAGAGTGCAAAGCAATTAGTTGAAAGGTCAAAGCTTGACAATACTGATGTGTTCTTGAATTTACTTAATCTCAGAAACATACGCCGTGATGATATTCTTGGCTCACCTGCTCAAAGACTACTTTCCAGGCAAACTGGAACTACCCTACCCATTAATTCCAGTCATTCAGACCTAAACCTAAGAAAAATAAAACCATCAAGGCTCAGTTGTTTAAGAAGCATAATATCCAGAAATCTACTTACAACTGATTGAGCAGATTACTTTATCCATTGAGGGAAGGAGAGACAGTAAGAATCCAGACAATGAAAGGTTTTGATTGGGTAAGACAGATTATAGGCATCTGTGCCAAACCAAGATCATAACTGGTAGACTCTGAAGGTGTGGAATATAGGAGGGTCTACATCAGAACATCGAAGTATTAAAACTTTGAATGTTCTGATATCGAACACTATTCAGCGAACGCTAAGAATAGCAAAGCTGCAGAACAGCGAATTCTTTCCTCGGGAAAGAATTCGGTTGGCCATTTCTGTGGCTTCGCTATTCTTAGCACTGTGGTGGAAAGTTACGGGTTGGGTTCAGGTAAGTGTGCGATTTTTTTGTATGTTAGGGTAAGGGGTGGGTTAAGTGAGTTAGGGTTAGGGCGCGGGTTAGGCATGTGTGCGATAGTGACAGAATTTAGGGTTGGGGGCAGTATAAGTGAGTTAGGGTTAGGGCGCGGGTTAGGTGAGTGTGCGATAGTGACGGACCTTAGGGTTAGGGTTTGGGTTAAGGTAAGTGGGTAGATAGTAGTGTATGTTTAGTTTAGTGTAGCATTAGATGTAGGAATTTTAGTGTATGTGTGTGGTTGCTGTTTGTTTGATGTGCTTGTGTTGTGTGTATGTGTTTCGGAGCAGCTAATTTTTTCCTGAATGTTCAATATTTTCATGTTTAGATGTTTTGGGGCCGATGAAATAGCATTCACTATTTTCATCTTTCGATAACGTGATATAAATGCATATAGGAGGAATCAGACATCATCTTCCTGTACCAGAAACACCATAGCCATTACAACATTCGACAAAAAAATCCCAAAACAGGGCACAGTATCACAAAACACGAACACAACGACCACAGCTCACCAGGGCACCAAGGAATCAGGCAAAGACGTATCAGTGAAACATAAATTTGAATTTAATAACAACGTTGTTATTAAATTCAAATTTATGTTTCACTGATACGTCTTTGCCTGATTCCTTGGTGCCCTGGTGAGCTGTGGTCGTTGTGTTCGTGTTTTGCCATTACAACATTGCTTCTGTGTTGTAGACTTCAAATTTAAGAGTGAATCAGACACTGCTCCTATACCAGAATGTGTTCAAAATTCTGATTCCATTCCAGAAAATGATCAGAACATTCCATGGATCAAACATTTTGCGGAGACAGTTCCAGTTGCTAAATCTCATTCACCATTTCATATCACACGATATGGACGAGTATCAAAGCTTAGTGTGAAATACTCAGCAACGTTATGGGAAACGGCTATACTACACATTAATACAAACATTCTCCCAAAAATCCTAAAGCATGTCCTCATCACAATTTGTGCTCTTATTAAATTCTACACCACAAAGAACTGGACCCCCCCTTTCATAGGAAGGCTTCAGCAACTTAGCCATTAAATGCATCTCTTCCCTCAAATTACTATACATAACCACCAAACATAAATATTACTGCAAATATTGGGAATACTTGCTGGATGTCATCCTTAAGTGGTGAAAAATATTACTCAATGTTAGAAAATATCTCCTTATTATAAGGAGCTGGTAGGAAATTTGAATCAGAACTTTTCTTTTTTTTTCGTTCAGTAATTAGCTGACTGCATAAGAATTTATCCCGTATATAGGATACGTTCTCTTTTTCTTTATCCCCCCCATTGGCAATATCCCATTACTGGTTGTTCTTATAGATCCTCTCTTTTTACTTAATATTGGCTTTCTAATAAGTTGGCTGTTAGTGTGACTTCTTTGTACATAATATATATAGGTTGTTGTTTTGGGTTATTGTTTGTATGTATTGTAAATGCATGTTTTTCAATTTGAAATGATGTGCATAATGGGAGTTTATTTTACTATTTTTATTTGAAAAACTGAATAAAGGAATTAAAAAAAAAAAAAGAAATACGCAGCAACATGGACTTGATTGTACATATCTGTGTATTTAGCATTGTATAATGCATGACAAAGAATTACTTGCGATTTCTGCATGCCAATAGACTCATAGCATTGTATGATCTATTTCTCAAAAAAGGAGGCTGTAGATCGGAGTGCAAGTGATGTGCTCTATATCTTTAAGAAGCATGTCAAGGCTTTAAATGCACATATAAAATACCAGACATGTGCACTCCCTGGGGCCATTTTGTAAGAGCAGTCACAGTGATAGCATGCATGAACGCAGTTGTTAGTTTGTATATAAGTTAAAGTCAGTAACCTTAAGAAATTATGTGTTTGTATAAAATAAATCTGCTTGAACAGAGCCCACAAAGACTCTTCTATTGTATCCAGAATGAGAGAGTGACACCATTTCACAACTAACTATAGGACCCCCCTCTATGCCCCCCCTGCCAATACCTCCTACCTAACTAGTATGGCATTCCTATGGATAAGGCCAAACACCATACACATAGGAGACTTCCAATACCCCTCCAGGAACTGAGAGATATATACATTCTCAAGCATGTATGCCCAAAGATTTCTGGACTTCAGCAATACACACTCCCTAGACCACTTAAGGGGTGATAAAATCCTGGATTTGGCCTTTACCAATATGGGACAGCTTTGCTCCCCATCAATCATTAATTTCTCCATGGCCAAATCAGACCACAACTCCACACCAAAGTACGCGCACGCCGGACAACGTGCACGGCTCCAAAAATACATGAGCATTCAAAAAACAATGAGCCAGCACGTACGGTTCAGTCGAACCAACTTTATTGACACCAAGATTCCATAAATAAAAGGAATCTTAATAAACAAGCAGCATACCGGTTTCGGCCATACCATGGCCTTTATCAATGCAGTTCTATAAAAGTAAGGAAACCCGACCCCTGGTGGACCAACCTTATATACTCCATGTTTAAAGGGGTACATAATCTTATATAATAAACAAATGCATTGGAACAAAAAAGTACCTTCCCCACATAATAATAAAAAAAATTCAACATAATAAACATATAAAATACATTACAATATTTAATATCATAAAAATAATATTGTATGAATAATATTAAATGAAAAATAATATTGTAAAATAATAATAATGATATAGAAAAAATATATATCAAGGCCAAAATGTTTGGGGACCTGAATAGTGATCAAAACAACTTGTCAGGACAGTTTCTATATATAAACAGCCTATAAATGTTTGTTTGTTCTATATAATGACAAACCTCAAAGTTTATCATAAACATACAATCCCACTTATATCACAAGATTGGTCAGACTATCCAAATCCTATATGTTATATACCTAGATCTATAAACCCATAAACTCAAATCATATATCCTCTGGAAATGTGTATATATCCTCCACATTCCTATTGGTATTGTTAATATGCCTAGAACCAAAATCGATGAATAATACATAATCCCTTAACATAAGTCATAATATATATACACATGACCTACAAAATTCTATTCTAACATATTTAAACCAGGTCTAAATAGACCACCCAATTGAATTATCCACCTTTGTTCCATTTGATCAAGTTTTTGATGCCATCCGGCTTTGAAACTCCTGTGAAGGGTGATCCTATCTATAACAACAAACCGAAAAATGGCCGAAGAATGCTCCAAGGTATGTTTAAATAGGGCATTAGCAACACGTTTGTTCTTAATTGCACTTAAATGTTCCCCTATTCTAAATTTGACAGGTCTGGACGTTTGTCCAACATAGAATGCAGAGCAACTACAGGTAACCAGATATACCACCCAATCTGTGCTGCAATTGGCAAAAACCCTTATCTCAAAAATTCGTGACGTATTTTTGCTAGAAAATTCTTTGGTTTGTTGCAAATGTTGACAAGCAGCACAATGCCCACAAGGATAGCACCCCCTTAGTATATCACCACTTAAAGTTCTTTGTTGTGGTATATTTGGAACATATCTTTTATAATGTGTGAAGTGAGAATTCATATTCCGTCCCCTCCGGTAAGAAAACTGACAATTTTCTGGCAACAACCTACCTAGAACCTCATGTGACAAAAGAATGCCCCAATGTTGGTTAATGACATCCCTAAAACGATTGGTATTATTCCCATAGGTAGTCACCAACCTTATTGGTTGATTATGATTTGTTTTATTACCATCCCTGTTATTTACTTTATAACATAATAGATCCTGACGTTTCATTTTGGAAGTTTGACCTTCAGCTTTAACTAATAGTTGAGATTCATACCCCCTATATAGAAACCTACGTGTTAAGTCCAGACTACATTCCAAATAATCTTCATCAGATGAACAAATACGTCTGATTCTCATATATTGAGATTTCGGAATATTGTGGATGGTGTGGCGTGGATGAGAACTATTAGCATGTAACAAAGTATTATATTTGGGAAACTTGCGATATATAGTAGTCGATAAAGTATTATCTGCAAGTTTAGAAACCTTAACATCCAAAAATACCATCTCTGAAAGTTCAATATTAGCAGTGAACCGAATACCAAAACTATTATTATTCAAATAATCCACAAACTGTATTAAACTTTGCTTATCTCCACGCCACACCATCCAATAATCGTCTAGATATCTCCGCCAGATATCCAGATGTTGTAAAAATTTGTTATGTTGGTCATCATATATATACCCAGCCTCATAGTACCCCATGAACAAATCAGCATAGATGGGTGCAAAAGAAGCACCCATCGCAGTGCCCTTAATCTGCCAATAAGCCTTGCCTGCATAATAAAAGATATTCTTCCGTAATACCAATTCAGTGAGCTTAATCAAAAAGTTATTAAAGGCTAAAGAATAAAGGTTTGATTTATATAGCCAAAAGGAAACAGCTAAAATTCCCTGATCATGTGGAATATTTGTATATAATGAAGCCACGTCAAGAGTACAAAGTAACCGGTGAGATTCTAGTTGGGAATCATTAATTATATTTAGAAATTCGGTGGTGTCCTTAATGCGAGACCTAATAAACGGCAGCAAAGGTTTCAAATACTGGGTCAAAAAAGCTGACAATGGTTCCGTTAAGGAACCCCTACCTGAAACTATAGATCTCCCAGGAGGATGTAATGGGTCTTTGTGTATTTTCGGTAAGATATACAGATACTGAGAACTAGGCTCATCCACCTTACGTTGCACACCTACCTGTGTCGTAATGATACCCTGCTGCACCGATAGATCCAAAAAATCATCAATTTCTCTCTTAAAAGAAAGAGTCGGATCCACATTTAGTGCCATATAAAAACTAGAATCTGCCAACTGTCGTAGAGCTTCCTGATTATATAATGAATGATCCAAAACCACAACTGCTCCTCCTTTATCCGCCATAGTTATAACTATGTTATGATTAGTACTAAGCTCAACCAAAGCTTGTCTTTCTACAGTTGTTAAATTATTTTCGGTAAGACCATATAAATTGGAAAAATGTAACTCCTTCATTATGCACTCTCTAAAAATGGACACATGTTTGTTCATGGGGGGAACAAAATTGGATTTCCTAAACCTAAAATCAGAAGATCTTTGAGTATATTCCTGATCTGCAAAAAAGATTTTTAGGTTAAGTATTCTACAGAATTCATCAACATCTTGTAATAACTGAGTTTCTGAAACCAAAGATGAGGGTACAAAAGAAAGCCCTTTATTCAGCAGTTTAATATGTGCTGGAGAAAGTTCAAAAGAGGAAATATTATGTATGTTATCAATTATGTCACCATTTGTTGTAACAGGGACTGCAATGTTATGTTGCCGGAATCTGTTCTTATGCTTCTTACCCCCCGCCTCCTACCCCTAACTCTAAAGGGGGGGGCTGTTTCCTTTTCGCCGCTGGGGACACCTGGCGTAAGGAACCTTCCCCATCCGTTACAGAAGAGGCCTCCTCTTCTGATGTAGTATCAGACATAGATTTATGATGTCTTAAGATGGACCTTGGTCTTTTCTTATTGTTATAGCTATTACTAGATCTAGATTCCTGAAATCTCACCGATTTATGATTTACAAAAGGTTTCCCTTTTTCATAGTCCATCAAATCACGATTAAACTTGTTAATCTTCCTTTTTGTAAGTTGTTTTTCCAATACTGAGAGGTCCTTAGCCAGGTCTGAAACTTGTTGTGAATATAACACTTCAGATTTAAATTTTTCTACCTCCCCACACAAAATTTCAATCTCTGTAAGTTGACTCTGAATAGTCCTGTCATAATACCTTAATAAACAATCAACAAATTGCATAGATGATGAATGTTGTGCCTCCGCCCATTCCTTGGAAAGCTCACTATCTATATTGGCCACAATGGGTTGTATACGGACCCTTAGTCCCCTAGGAGTGATATCCTTGACCTTGACCTTGTAGGCTTTGAAAAGTTTCAAATGCCATACATTCGTGCATAAAGCCTTCATTTGTCTATTAAGCTTAGAAAACATGTTGTTGCATTGTGATGGGCCATCCAATAATAAATTCGTAGAGTTCGGTCCCGATACATTATTTAAACCAAACACCTCCAAACTATCTTGATCGGCCGAAAGACCCTTCAATAACTCCCCAATGTCCATGATTTCAAATATAAAACACTCCAATATATTGTAGTGTAAGGACACCAAATAACCGAGTGAACTTGAAGACCAACCACAACTTCTATCAGTCCATATATATAATATTGTCCATGTTAGGTGTGACCTATCAACTATATTTAGAAAATTATTCAGATAGACTGAACCTTTTAACTATCTTACCATAAGTGGCCCAATATACAAAAAAACTCTTCATCAAAAAAACGACCTTCGTCTTGTTAGGCAATATAACATATCAAATATCAAAAGTGTGATATCTGGAAAGAAATCCAGAAAAAATACACTCATTTGAATAAATAATCCAACTCTGGAAAATATTGCCCTTCCATAGGCCGACATACGTCTCTGCCCAAAACTCAGTTATATATTAGTATATTGCCACCGTAAGATATAATATTCACAACAACCCATGGACTTTTCAGGATTCAACCTGTTGTAAACACACATCTATCCCAAGCAGTGTTGGTTACCTTCAAGGCCACTCAGAAAATAACAATATCACTAAGTCTATTTAGACCTGGTTTAAATATGTTAGAATAGAATTTTGTAGGTCATGTGTATATATATTATGACTTATGTTAAGGGATTATGTATTATTCATCGATTTTGGTTCTAGGCATATTAACAATACCAATAGGAATGTGGAGGATATATACACATTTCCAGAGGATATATGATTTGAGTTTATGGGTTTATAGATCTAGGTATATAACGTATAGGATTTGGATAGTCTGACCAATCTTGTGATATAAGTGGGAATGTATGTTTATGATAAACTTTGAGGTTTGTCATTATATAGAACAAACAAATATATATAGGTTGTTTTTATATATAGAGACTGTCCTGACAAGTTGTTCTGATCACTATTCAGGTCCCCAAACATTTTGGCCACGATATATTTTTTTCCATATTATTATTTTACAATATTATTTTTTATATAATATTATTTTTACAATATTATTTTGATGATATTTAACATTGTTAATGTATTTTATATGTTTATTATGTTGAAGTTTTTTCATTATCATGTGGGGAAGGTGCTGTTTTGTTCCAATGCATTTGTTTATTATATAAGATTATGTACCCCTTTAAACATGGAGTATATAAGGTTGGTCCACCAGGGGTCGGGTTTCCTTACTTTTATAGAACTGCATTGATAAAGGCCATGATATGGCCGAAACCGGTATGCTGCTTGTTTATTAAGATTCCTTTTATTTATGGAATCTTGGTGTCAATAAAGTTGGTTCGACTGAACCGTACGTGCTGGCTCATTGTTTTTTCAAATCAGACCACAAGCCAGTCTCATTCACCATAAAACTGAAGCTGAAACATCTTCCAATACCTCCGTTTTCAGAGATCACAAGGAGGATAAGCTCTAACAAGTGAGTGATGATTTGGCTAAATTCAAAAGCCCCTTCCATCTTGATGACCCCACTTCTTATGTAGAATCCTTTGTTACCAAATTACATGCACATGTAAATAACTGCATACAGGCAAATGTCCCTTCAGAAATAAATGCAACACCAAATTTAAAAATAACCCCCTATGGTGAAACCCTTATGTAAAATGGCTCTAAAATAAAATAGAAAAAAAAAACATGTAATTTCCCACAAAATTAAATCTAACTCTCAAGATCCAAAAACATTCTTGCTAAACTGAAAAAGGAACTCCAGACCCTGATCAAACCAGCCTAAGCCAGATAGGAGGTAGAAAGTGTTATCCAGGTAAAAAATAACCACAAAGCTTTCTTTAACTATGTTAAAAATCATAAAAACAATGCCCAGCACTGTGCAGAACTCACATACTCAGACCCAGAGGACATAGTCAATCTACAAGCAGACAAATTTAGCTCAATCATTGCCATCTTCTCCCCTCCAATATTCTCAGATTACATATCTGTACATTGTCAACTCCTCCTCAAATCTGCCATGAACAAGTTGTCAAGACACTGTCTAAGGCCAAGATCACTATATGAGGCCAGAGAACACATCAAGCTGCCTACATGTCAGCCTGAAACATGACTTGTCTGATCCACTATAGAAGCTATATCAGCCTCCAAACAGGCTCTGTGCAGGATGAATGGAGGACAGTAACATTCATTACCTTGCGCAACAGTTGGGCTTCAATAGATCTGGGTGATTATAAATCCAGAAGCCTGACAAGTCTCATCTGGGGCTATAATTACCCAGGTCCATTGAAGCCCCAACTGGGTAATTATAGACCCAGAAGTCTGACCAGTCTCATCTGCAAGGCTGTGAAAACAATCATTATGGAATTAATAGTAAAGATATAAGTAATCTACAGACCCTCAACCCAACCCAGTCTGGATTCATTAAGGCTAGGTCCTGACTTCTTAACCTGGTTGACGTCTTCAAAAAAGTTGCTGAAGCAATGGACAAGGGCAAATCAGTACAGACTCCATACCTAGACATTGTAAAGGCATTCAACACCATCCCACACTCGGGTATCATAGATATACTCCCCCAGGTAAAGGTAAATCCCTATGTAAGTCACTGAATGCCAAATTGGCTCACAAATAGAATCCATGAAGTTCGGGTGGCTAACTTTACTTTCTCCAAAAGACTTGCCATTAGTGGTGTACTCTAGGGTTCAGTCTTTTGAGTTACTGCATTTTGGCATTTACTTCCTGAGGTCAAAGCTAATGGTAAGAGATTGTAACTTACAAAGTTTTCAGGTAGAATGATTTCTAACAATATTGGCAATATGCCAATTTAAGGACAGGTCATTGTTTATATATCCCCAAACGTAAGAATATGGAGTCAATCTTAAGCTGAAGAGCATATGATATTGTACAGGTACATTAGATTTACCCGATTTGACTATACTTCATCTGCTTGCATTTAGGGCAAAGCTATAATTAGAGCATAGGATCATAGCATCATAGGAAGTTACTAGGCTAATGGCCCTAGGGCTCTTACAAACCTAGCCAAGTTCTACCCTTATTTCCATGATCAGCACCTATTGTCCCTGTCCAAGAGGGACACAGGTGGATCCCCCGTGGTGAATTTATGGTTAATCACCCAATTATCCAGATTGCGTTTGAAGAGGGTTAATGAGGTGCTCTATTTGACATGAAGTGGGAATCTGTTCCAAAGGTGTGGTAACCTCTGGGAGACAAATCTGTCCCTCCAACAGTTTCTATTAATGTCACATACCAGGCTAAGGTCTTTAGAGCGAGTAACCCGTGTACCATTTGACTTGGGAATATGCAGCTTTTCCAGGAAAGCAAGGTCAGAGATTGCCTTATATGCAAGGCAGAGATTGCCTCTGAGTAGTTTATATGAGACAGACTAAAGTGACAGTGATTTCAGATGATCCACATAAGACAGATGCTTAAGACATTGAATTTTTCTTGTGAGGAACATTTGTGGTCTTTCCAATTGCTGCAGGTTCTTGGAAAGGTACATACTAAAAGGGATGTTGTACTCAATTATTGGCCTGAGAGAAGAGTGCAGGGAGGTTATAACTTATTTTTTTTTCTGGAGGCAATGCCCTTACTTATGACATGAGCAATATAGAATTCCCTTCTTACCACTGTGGGGACATGGTTGCCAAAGGTAAGGTTGCTGTCAACCTGTGTGTCCAGGACTCTCACCACTGAGTGGGTACTTAGGGTATTGCTACTGATGTGGTAGTTAGCAGGAACATCGTTCTTTCTGAAAGGGATGATAATACATTTTTTTTGCATTGAGTTTAAGGCCATGACTTTGGCACCAATCGTTTGTTTGTGTACAACCCTCTTGTGGGATGTTGACATCATTTGGAGATTCTATGACCGCTCCCAGTTTGCAGTCATCATTAAACTTTGTCAGCCACAGACCTTTAGTTTTTGTTACTCCAAACAGTAGAGATCCCAGGTCTGACCCTTGTGGAACACCACTGGTTATAGGTCTGCTGTTGGAGGTGGATTCTCCTATTTTGACTATATATGTTCTATCAGTGAGCCAGTTAGCATGAGTCATTAATGTGATCAAGGGCTTATTGGAGTATTTGTTAATCTCAGAGAGAGCTTAAGATGATATCTAGCTTACAGTCATTTACAGATTTAGTTAGCAAAGCATTATTGGCATTTGCCTCTACTTCAGGGAAGTAGATACCAGAGAGACAGGGCCTGGGGCAGAGCCCCAAAGGGTCTTGCTGGTTATATTTTGCTTTTTGGTGAAAATAGCATTTATACTGGTATGCATATGATTTGATACCTACTTAGATAGCCAGCAAACTACAAAGAGGTTGATATGTTAAGTATGATTGGCTTATTTAGGATGCCACAGATGGGAATGGTATTAAATGCTTTGTCTATGTCTAGATTAGCAAGCAGTATGGATGAGAAGTCCTTCATCTAGGGTTTTGATGACTTTAAAGAAGCTAACAAAGATTAAGAAGGCATGACTAACCACTGACAAAGCCAAACTATAAATGGTCTAGACTGTGCAGATCTATGTACATATTGCTTAGTTCTATAATAATTTGTCCCATGGATTTACAGATAAGGCTAATGAGACTGATGGGCCTGGAACTACTAAGGTCAGTTGAAGGGCCATCCTATAGTGTTTCTTCCTAATTTGGTTAAGTTTTGTTTTATGAACTGGGAAGGAACAATGTTAATATAAGCCTAAGAACTTGTGTTCCTTGATACATAATTCATTGTTTCTATTCTCCTGCCAGATTGTACATTTGATCCATTTATTGTTTTACATATGATGATGCAAGCAGGGCTCTCTGCTAGGTCCGCTCCTCTTTGGAATCTATGTTTTGTAAGTTGAAGCCAATGTCAAGGTCTTCTAGCTTACCAAAT
Organism: Protopterus annectens; assembly: GCF_019279795.1. Classification (NCBI taxonomy): domain Eukaryota; kingdom Metazoa; phylum Chordata; order Ceratodontiformes; family Protopteridae; genus Protopterus; species Protopterus annectens. Next base: position 1,714,765,687 of record NC_056732.1, read on the forward strand.
TTGCAAATGATTGCAAGCTAGGGGCAATCATAGAAACCCTCCAAGATGCTAACATTTGTAGGAAGGTCTAACAAATAAACAAACAAATAATGTGTGCCAAAGCCACAGCTTAAAACTCATTGCCAAGAACTGCATAATAGTACTTTTTGGGAAGGTGACCTCCCAAGGAAGTTACTTTATTCATTGATATAACACCCTTAAAAGTAAAAGTACTAGTTGGGGATTTGGGGACTAATGTAGATAGTAACCTGACTTTCAAACATCATGTGTCACTCAACATATAAGTAAGGGCATGGCATCCAGGTCCAGGGAAGTCATTGTGCCACTGTAACCAGCCATCAGCAGACCTATCATTGAGTATAACACTCCTTGTGGTGTGTACCTGACCTGGCACATACAAAAACTGGAATGTCCATAGAGGATCTTCACAAAAAGAATACAGTGCATAAACATAAGGTCCTATGCAGATCACCTCAAATCCATATATCTGTACTCTGTTTCACACAGACTGCTAAGAAGCAATTTATGCTGGTATACAAGGCATCCTTGGATCCTGCTCTGATGGACGTTTTGCATCTCCATAAAGCAAACAGCTCCAGAACTAGTAGAGCTAAGGATTTAAACTTTGCTTGTGACTTAAATAGGGCATGTTGGAGGGACATGTATGTATCTCAGAAAACCCCCATTCTCTGGAATAGGATTCCCATCCATGTGAAACACAGCCCCCCCCCCAATCCTATTCAAGCACAACCTGGACCAGTGGATGGTAAATTGAAAATCTCCTACTGGCCTTACACCTATGTCTCTGATAGACATAGGCAGCCATTAAATCATACGCTAACTAACCTAATATTAATGCATGCTAGATTATCTGTCATGTCCAACAGATGGCATAGGGTGAAAAAAATAAAAACTCAGGAAAATACAGCCTAGTAGTTTCAGAGAGAACATTAAAAAGTACAAAATGCTCATTTGCAAGTGATCTTCTTATAAAGTATCAGACATTATTTTATTTACCGCCTTGTGACACAATTAATGTTAGAAAATTAAACTGTGATTTGTCTCACAGATTTTGACCCACCTTTGGAACAAGCTTCCTATTCATGTTAAACTAAGCCCCTCATTGGCCCTACTTAACGGCAAGTTGGACGATTTAATGGGTAACTGGAAATTCTTCCTGGGTGGTTCCATCTGTGCCCCTCTTGGACAGGGACAATAGGTGCTTATTTTAGTGTCTGCTTGAACCAGACACCCTTGGGAACACAGGTTGAACTTGACTAGGCTTGTAACAGCCCTGGGGCTGTTTACCTAGTAACCTCCTATGATTCTATGATCCTATGATCCAAACTCTATATAAAAGAGCTGCTTAAGTTTTTAGTTTATAACCTGCAATATGTAATTACGGAGTATATGATTGTTGAGTATTCCCTATCTTCGAGCTGCCCAGAGGTGTTGTGTACAATTTTTAAAACATTTTAGGAATTCTGCATGCTTACAGTATTCAGCCTCTCCTGCAGCTGGCATATTTTATGAATGGGCAACACATTTCAGTACTACTAACCAGAGCTAAGGTAGTTTGTAATGCAAGTCCTGATATTGCTAAAGTCTCTTGAAGGAAAAAGACAGCTTAATATGCCAACCAAATTCCATTTAGTCACATTTGCTGGTATATTATCCAAGCTTTCAAAAAACAGTAGACAGCACACCAGAGTGAGATAAACCAACATGCTCTTTAATGGAGTAGAAGCAAGACAAACTGGTTTCGGATGTTAAACCAAAGCCTTCTTCAGTGGTCAAGTAATATAATCACCAATACCACAAATAAATATTAACCACATTTAGCAACCAGGCATCCCATAGGTTAATCATAACAATCCAGTAAGGCCAGGTGGGAACAATCCCCCCAGTCTAACAATCCAATTTTTTTCTTTATCATCCAATATAGTGTGTCAACCAATAGGGTTATTCCTTTTTCCTGCCATGGTATCTATAATAGTGAATCTATAAGCAGCAGATGAATGTGTTACACAATGTTTATATAGGGCATTTGCAATCCTTTTGTGTTTAATGTCACTTAAGTGCTGGCTGACCCAAAATTTAAATGTCTTAGAGGTTTGGCCCACATAAAAGGCCCCACAGAAACACGTGGCAAGATAGATCACCCAATCCGAGGAACAGTTAGCATAAAAATTGATGTCATAAACTCTACTTGTGTTCTGAGTACTAAAACTCTTGATTTTGTTAATTCTATTGCAGTGAACACAGTGACCACATGGAAAACATCCAATAACGGCCTCACCTGTCAGTGTGGACTGTGTTAAACCCCCTAACCTTATTCAACCTCTGTTTATAATGATTTAAATGTGCCCCCACTGTTTTTCCTCTTCTGAAACCAAAGTGGCATCTATTCTGAATGACTCATCCCAGTTTGTGGTCAGACATTAGTATGTTCCAATTCTGATGAATAACCTGACAAAACATATCGGTGTTTCGACCATATGTGGTAACAAACCTGGGTTGAGAGAAATTAGTTTTAGGTTTGTCCTGATATACCAGAAGATCAGACCTATCTTTACATGATACCTGATGACAAGCCATGGTGATAACCCCTGGTTTATAACCCCTACATTTGAATCTCTGGACTATATCCTGCCTAGAGTTCTCATATTGTTGGGCATCGGAACAAATCCTTTTAAGTCTAATAAATTGTGACTTGGGAATGTTACGGGTAACATGGGGTGGATGAAAACTGCTGGCATGTAATATGGAATTGTATTGAGGGAACTTGCGAAAAACTTCAATGCACCATCCACATTCTTAGTCACTAAAACATCTAAGAAAGTAATCAGATGTTGGTCATGGTGGCAAGTGAATTGTAAACCCCATTTATTATCATTGATGTATTGAACAAATTCCTCAAGATATTCTGCATCTCCCCACCATGCAAGCCAGCAGTCATCTAAATAACGACACCAAATATCAAGTTCAGGTATGTAAATATTGTGTAGGGCATCATAAATCAATTGCTCCTCTACATATGCCATGAATAAATCTGAGTATATAGGGGCAAATGATGCCCCCATGTTGGTTCCAAGTATTTGCCAGAAACATTCCTCTTGATAGTAAAAGATGTTCATAGAAAGAACTTTTTTTGTAAGCCCAATCAAAAAAGTATTAAACCCAGGTGGATATAGCTCGGAGATCTGTAACCAATATTCCACAGTAAAAAGACAGGCCCAATGTGGAATATTGGTATAAAGGGCAGTTACATCCAAAGTACATAGAAGCCATTTTGGTTCAGTTTGGGCATCAGAAAGAATCTGTAAAAATTCTGTTGTATCTTTTATTCTTGAACGAACATGTTTCAACAAAGGTTTCAAATATTTTGTAAGGAAAAGAGAAATGGGTTCTGTAAGGGATCCTCTCCCTGAAAAAATTGGTCTGCCAGGTGGATCAATTAATGATTTGTGAATTTTTGGTAAAAAATAAAGATATTGTCTGCTGGGATCCTGTACAATCAGTTGTTCAGAGGTGGTAATGGAAATGATGCCTTCCTCAACCGCCAATTTGATAAAGACATCAATTTGTTCTGTGAAAAAAAGTGTGGGGTTGAATGGCATAGGCATATAATATCATCAAGCCTCTAATTGTCTCTGGAGGTCTATATTAGAACATCAAAGTGTCAGGTCTTCGGATGTTCTAATATTGACACCTAGTAACCAAAAGTTGAAAATAGCGAATTTTTAGATAACCAAATTCTTTCCTAGGGAAAGAATTTGGTTGTCCGTTATTGTCGCTTCGCTATTTTCAGCTCTGAGGTGGAAAGTTACGGTCGGGTTCAGGTAAGTGTGCGATTGTGTGGATGTGAGGGTTAGGGTGGGATAGGTGAGTTAGGGTTAGGGAGGGGGTCAGGTAAGTGTGCGAATGTCTGGACGTGAGGATTAGGGTGGGATAGGTGAGTTAGGGTTAGGGAGTGGGTCAGGTAAGTCTGCGAATGTCTGGACGTGAGGGTTAGGGTGGGATAGGTGAGTTAGGGTTAGGGCACGGGTGAGGTGTGTGTGCGATAGTGACGAACCTTAGGGTTAGGGTTTGGGTTAAGGTAAGTGGGTAGATAGTGGTGCATGTACAGTTTAGTGTAGGTTTAGATGTAAGATTTTAGGTGTATGTGTGTGGATTGCTGTGTGTTTGGTGTGCTTGTGTTGTGTGTATGTGTTTTGGAACAGCAAATCTTTTCCCTAGGAAAAAATTTGATGTTCTAAATTTTCGGTCTTACTGGCTTTCGGTTACTAGGTGTCAATATTAGAACATTTGAAGACCTGAAACTTCCATGTTCTAATATAGACCCATCTCTGGGCTTCTAAATTATATTTATCAGAATCCATTACCACCACTGCACCACCCTTATCAGCAGATATCACCACAATGTTGGGATTATTTTTCAGATCCTGTAAGGCTTGACGTTCATCATTAAAAAGATCATTGAATTTTGGGATCCCCTTACCATATTGATCATGTAGATCTTTGGGAACCTGATTATTCGACTCATCCTGAAAAAATAACTTAAGGTTTAAGAAACATGCAAATGAATGCACATCATTGACAAAATCTTCCTCTTGCACAAAAAATGCAGGAACAAGAGTCATCCCTTTATTGAGCAATCCAATCTGACTGTTGGTCAAAATCTATAAAGATATATTCAATACATTCTGATCAACCACTTCTTGCTCATCATGTGTAACAACATTTCCATATTCGGAATATCTGTACCGCTTTTTATGTTTCCTCCCTGCCCTTCATGTTCTAATCCTAAAGGGACATCACTATTGGTCCGTTTGGGTGTGGGTGAGACTTGTGTGTGTGTTGTTTCAGTATCCATGAAGGAAGAAGAATCATCCCCAGATGTATCCCCAAAGGAAGAGGTGGATTTTTTTAAAATAGATCTTGGCCGTTTTCTTTTCCCAGATTTGGGCATGGAATTTGCAAATTTAACATTTTTATATGGACCAAAGGGCTTACCCCTCTCGTAATCCCCTTGATCTCTTTTAAATGTATTCACTTTCCTTTCTTTAACTGATGTTCCAAAGCTAATAAATCTTGACCAAGTTGCTGAATGCATGTATGATAAATAGTCTGCCCCTCAAATTGTTTGGTTTGTTCACTAAATGAGGTAATCTCATTCAACCCCTGGTCAATACATCTATCATAATAGGAAGCTAGGGCTTCCACAAAGCCCATAGAGGCTTGCTGTTGTACCTTGGTCCAATGTTCTTCTAATTCTTGATCTATTATATGGACCAAGGGCTGTGTCCTTACTCATAAACCCCTAGGGCTAATATTCTTAGCCATATAGGCTTTGAAAAGCCTTAAATGCCAAACATTAGATCGTAAGGACTTCATACTTTTGTAAAGTTTAGAAAATATGTCCATACAATTCAGTGTATGTGTGGTTTGATCTGGAATATTAGACATATTGTTGTTGGCATTTAACCCAAAAATCCCTAGGTCATTGCGATCAGAAGATAAACCATGCAACAGCTGATTTAAATCCATTTTGATATAAATATCAAAAGGGGAAAAATATATTTTTAAATATAAAAAATGTATATGTATGTGGGACCAAAACACTGAAATAGTTGTTGGGTATCCAAGGATACTGAAATAGGTTGGGTATATGTTGATCTGTAACTGAATTAATAGTAATAAGAATATAACATGAGCAGTATATATAGAGATATATGTAAAAGGGCTAACAGGCCATATTATGCAAAATCCCTTTTCATCACCCAAAATCAGTAATGCTGTGGCTCCTGATCATAGGATGAAATAAATATATATACCTTAGTCTGTCAGGAATCCAATAACAGCCCTTACTGATATGTGAATACTTAACAAACAAACAATATATATCATAAATTGTGTTGTGTATGAACTAAGGGATTATCCAACAGAACTAAGAGCACAATAATAGCAATTCCAATAAAAATGTTTGCATCACACTAAATTCAGTAATGCTGTGGCTCCTAATCATATGTTAAAAAATAGAATAATCTTACATTAAACCCTTGTTTAACAGGAGTCCAATAACAGCCCTTACTGATGTGTGTGCCCATATAAAAAAACTAAGAATGCTACGTAGCCCCTGGTCTGTAAACATGTACCAATGATCTGAAACCCAAAAATGTATCCTCATTCAATTATTCAGAAGACTGATCGAAATTTAATAATATTGCAAGCCCCATCCAATCAACTAATTATCCATAAACATAATAACCCATTCAGTGCTTAGGTTCAACATTGTTCAAAAAAAGTCTGTTTGTGAATATCCTCGGATCCACAATGATCACTAGTGAACATATAGTATAAACAGAAAAACTTGTGACCACAAATAACCCCAATTATAATACAATAAAAAAATATACATCCATGTTGCTATAAGTCCTGTCCATTATGAAATAATAATCATGACTTCCTAAACACAGAGTTAGACAATATCATAACCAACTAATAAAAAAATATTGATTAACACAATTACCTTCAAATGTTGTTATCAGACTATTAGGCCTTAGCAACCAAAATATAGCCTTAAATACACAAGAATAGTTTAGGCCTCAAAAATAACCATTAGAGTCCAGTATAATATGCATTTGTATTTGAGTCATGATGTAATGTCTAAGAACAAAAATCACTGAAAGCAGACCATTCCCAGATTACTACAGCCGAGACAAAATACTATATGTCCCTAAATAATAGGAACACTCACTAGTTGTACTATCCACGTATAATCACAGTTCTAATAAATCATACATGAAAGTACCCCACATAACGCTAGGTTGATCCGCTCTGTTCGAAATTCAATGATAAATGAAAAAACTCTAAATATATGTTTTTTATATGCCAGACTGTAATAGAATAGACTAAAATAATAAAGTTATAGAAGGAAAACCATGTCCAATATCATCTGTAACATAAGACAATATGCTATATGTCTCTGAATGCAGAAAACACACATCCATTGTCATGCCAACCACATGTAATCAAAAGAATGCCAGATATCCAAGGCATACTAATGATTAAACCCTGATGTAATGTCCAATTACAAAAAAGCAAACATGCCCAAATTTCTGCAGCTAAGACAGAATGCTAGGTATCTGTAAATGCTGGAAACACACAACTGGTTGTGTCATCCCCGTGTATTCAAAGTCTAATAAGTCATATAGGAGAGTACTATCAAACACCCCACATGATGCCAGGTCAATCCACTCTGTTCAAAAGTTCAGTAAGGAATAAAAAAGCTCTTGATTTACTCTAAATGTCACACTGTAGTAGGAAAGTCAAAAAAATAATGAGTTGTAACAGCAAACCATGTCCAAATAATCTGTAGCCCAAGACAGCATGCTGTATGTCTCTGGATACTAGAAAGACACACCGGTTATGACGCCAACCAAGCAAAATCACAAAAACGCCAAATATCTAGAATTGCTGTAGAGCCTCCCTCAGGGTACATTAGGTTGGGCCGCCCTGTTCACAATTTCTTTATAATAATGAATCCAAAAAAAAAAAAAAATCAAGGACAAACAACTGTGTGCAATCCCCGTAATGTTAACTTCTTCCAACCAGGGTCTGAGGTAATCCGCACGATGAGTCCCTCGCAACTTGTATAAAACAGGAATGGGTTCAGTACACCAAGCACTAAAGATGATACCAAATCCCAGAAAAAATATACTAATAATGGTTTAACCAAATATGAATAAATGGTGAAAAAATCCAATTCTTGTTTCAGTGCTAAAACAGCACACACACGTCGTCTCACTCCTCAGCCAACAGCAGGAACAAAAACTGGAACATACCAAATGAGAGAACCTGCAGGTACGGTAGTGCAGGGCAAAACCATGAAACCTTTCAAAAAACAGCAGCCAGCACACCCGATTGAGATAAACCAACATATTCTTTAATGGAGTAGAAGCAAGACAAACTGGTTTTGGCTGTTAAACCAAAGCCTTCTTCAGTGTCAAGTAAAATAATCACCAATACCACAAATAAATATTAACCACATTTAGCAACCAGGCATCCCATAGGTTGATCATAACAATCCATTAAGGCCAGGTGGGAACAATCCCCCCCAGTCTAACAATCCACTTTTTATTCTTTATTATCCAATATAGTGTGCCAACCAATAGGGTTATTCCTTTTTCCTGAAATGGTATCTATAATAGTGAATCTATAAGCAGCAGATTAATGTGTTACGCAATGTTTATATAGGGCATTTGTAATCCTTTTGTGTTTAATGTCACTTAAGTGCTGGCTGACCCAAAATTTAAAAGTCTTAGAGGTTTGGCCCACATAAAAGGCCCCACAGAAACACGTGGCAAGATAGATCACCCAATCCGAGGAACAGTTAGCAAAAAAATTGATGTCATAAACTCTACTTGCGTTGCGAGTACTAAATCTCTTAATTTTGTTAGTTCTATTTCAGTGAACACAGTGATCGCATGGAAAACATCCAAAAACAGCCTTGCCTGTCAGTGTGGACTGTGTTAAACCCCTAACCTTATTCAACCTCTGTTTATAATGATTTAAATATGTACTTGGCCAGGACCAAGAGTTAGATGTTTTAAATGTAAACAGAGGGCCCATGTAACATACAAATGTCCACTGAGGCAAGGCCCTAAATTATGATGCTTGAAGGAGGTAGCTGAGGAGGCACCTGATTCTCAAGAAAAAGGGAAAACTGTATACTGGAACAAATGGTTACTTTATAGAGAGTGGACCCTTGTGGGAGGACTAGAGGGTGAGATAATGCTGCAGTTGGTAATGCCCAGAGCCTTCCATCTGGCACTTCTAGCCATAGTCCATGACATTCCTTTTGCAGGTCATATGGGCATAAAGCATACCAAGAGATGTATTGTGCAGAAGTTTTATTGGCCTGGGATTGCAAGGGATGTAACTGGATACTGCAGGACCTGTGAGCAGTGCCGAAAGGTAGGCAAGGCAGGAGACAAGGTCAAGGCTCCTTTGATGCCTTTGCCTGTGTTTGAAGAGCCATTTCAGAGGGTATTGATGTATATTGTGGGGTCTCTGAGTACCACAGTTTCCACATGGAAGAAGTATATCCTGGTGGTAGTAGATTATGCTACTAGATACCCTGAGGTGGTGGCTCTGTCCTCCATAGAAGCAGAGAAGGTGGCAAATGCTTTGTTAGAGATTTTCAGAAGGGTAGGATGCCTGAGAAAAATAGTAACTGAGGTGACAATTTCATGTCAGACCTGCTGACTTGTCTGTGGAAGCACTGTGGGGTGAAGCACCTAAAAAACACTCTGTACCACCCCTACACTAATGGTCTTCTGGAGAGGTTAAACTCTACACTAAAGACCATACTACAGGCATCTGCAGACCAGTGTAAGAGAGTGGGACATATATTTTCCCCATCTGCTGGAATCCACAGGTTTTTCAGCCTTTGAGCTGCTGTATGGGCATATTGTGAGAGGGACATTAGATCTGATGCATGATGAGTGAGAGGGTGAGTGTGAATCCCACAAGGAGTCTGTTGTAGCATATGTCCTAAACATCAGGACAAGACTTAGGGAGCTCATGGGCTTGGCACAGGAGAACCTGGCAGAAGCCCAAAAGCAGAAAAAGGTCTGGTATGGCAGGAATGTTCAAGCTCAAGAGTGTGCTGTGGGACAGCAGCTTATGCTGCTCATTCCTGTTAAACACAATAAGCTGCAGGTAGCTTAGGAGGGACCCTTCAAAGTAATAAAGAAGGTCAGTAATGTTAATTACATGGTAATCCTGCTAGGCAGGAGGCAGGGGCACAAATTATACCATGTTAACATGATGAAACCTTACCATGATAGGGAGGCCCTTGTGCTGGGGAACTGCAGTGGATGGCAGGAGGAGTCTGAGGGAGATCTGGTAATTACAGACCTGATGAGGAAAAACAGGCCAGATAACATAGTGTGAACCTTAGCCTGTGAGCAGGCATTCCAAAAGTTTAACGGGGCTTTGGGAGGACCCCCTGTGCTAGCCAGTCCAGATTACAGCAATGAATTTGTTGTGCAGGTGGATGCTTCAAACCATGGGGTGGGGGCTGTACTCAGCAAGTTTCCTCAGAGAGGAGAAGAGCACCTAGTTATGTATCTCAGCTGTAGATTCCAACCCAGGCAGGAATGTTATGCAGCTGTAGAAAAAGAATGTCTAGCCATAGTATGGGCACTAAACTTCAGCCTTATCTGCATGGTAGGAAATTCACTGTGGTTACAGACCACAATCCTTTAACATGGCATCATCGTGCCAGCAAGCAAAATGCCAAGTTATTATGGTGAAGCCTAGGGTTGCAGGTATACGACAGGACAGTGCAGCACTGTAGTGGGGGTCAGCAGGGCCAATGCAGATGGGTTCTCAAGACAGGGTATGGGTTAAGGTGTTTTCAGACAAGCCCATTTCTCTCAAGAGACATTTTTCCAGGGTCACTTGAAAAACTAGCTTAAGTTTTCAAAGGGGGGGAGATGTTATGTTATGAGGTAATGTGCCAGGGACAGTAGGACAGTAGATACGCACATATGCCAGCATAGATAGAGTTTTGTAAAGACATTTATGTTATTTCACTATCACACTGATTTCTAATGATGTTTGAGTTAAAAATATATTTGTAAAGTTACTTGAGTTAAAGAGGCATCAGCAGTAAGTCCTGCTGGACAGAAAGAATGTATGCATGTATATTAGGTTGTACTGTTGTAAGTGGTCAAATGTATATGTTTATCAGAGAACCCTAGATGAGTGGAACATTTGAAATTGTGTTACAGCCTTCAGATGCTGCCACAAATTTTAGCAAAGATCCATGTGTGTATTTATTTATTAGTTATTTATTTATTGCATTTGTTAACTGGGATGGTCTACTGGGCCTAGGTGAGCCCATTTTCAGTGGAGGCCAGGGGAGAAAAGCTGCAACATAATAATACATACAAAAAAGATATATAACATGTATTTTTGGAGTACAACACAGTTACAATGGAGTAAAACATTGAAATTGACACTAATACAGAGTTTGTACATTAGAAATATTGTAAGCCCAGTGGTTCTATGTTATATACATATTTATACACTTTTATATACCATTTACACACTTCTATGTTATGTAGAATTAGATGACTGTAGAACAGCTTTGAGGATTAATTGTTATTTGGTTGTGGGTTTAGTAGCAAAGATTTAACAGTTAGAGTTTGAGCTCATGCAGTTGTCATGGTAAGATAATGTGAGAGAGATTTAAGGAGTATGGAGATGGAACAGGGAGAGTTTAAAAGTGAGGAGGCAGATATTTAAGGAGGCTTTGTTTTGGTACATGAACAGTGGCAGAGTGACGAGAGATATTTTCTTAAGGATGACTTAAAGAGAACAGGATTACTTATGGATCTGATAGAAGGTGTGAACGCATTCCAGAGTTTAGCGAATGTGACAGAGTACAGCATTTAACCAGCTGAGAGGTTTGGTTTGTCAACTATTAGTAATGATGTGTTTTATGACCTAAGAGGTCTGTTGGGATGATATATGGACAGTAAAGAAGACAGAGAGGGGTACCTAGGTGGTTTGTATATAAATTTATGTGCAGTAGTTAGTTGAAGGTATGTGAGGTGTTGTGGCAGCTCGAGACAGTTTAGTTGGTGTAAGGATAGAAAGTGATGGGATGAATATTTTGAGTTAGTTATGAATTTTGCAATCTTATTGTAACAGGAGTCAGGTTTGGTTTTCAGTGAAGACTGTATGTTGGTGGGGATGGGGGCACCATAAAGTAGGGATGGAAGAAGGAAGGAAGGAAGAGGCTGGAGTTTTCTTGGCAGTGAAGTTAAGGAAATGCTTGTGTCTATACAGGGAACCAAGTTTCTAATGTGTTTTTTTTTTATATTGTTAAGGATGTGGAGGTCGAATGTTAGATGTTCATCAATGATGACACCTAATAGTTTGGTGCTTGGAATGACGCCAATGCAATGCAGTTGCATCAGAGTCAGGTGACCAGAGGTGATGTGATCCTCTAACCAGCATCTGTTTTTTTTTTTTTTTTTTGGAACTCTCGCAGCAGCATTGCATTTTGGAACCTAACAGGAAAGATTTCCGACAGGATATATATCTCACACACCCACACAGACAGAGAAAGAAAGACATAATCTAGCTTTTGCTGTGGTAAGATACTCAGCACACATCACCTTGTCATTCATTGCTTTAATAAGTAGTCAGGGAGCAGTAATTCTTTAGTAAGTCAGGGACATTTAGTGAGAATAGTTTTGTGTTGTTTTCTACATCTGTGATAAACTATCCAGTTGTATTATTTTTTTATCTCTGTGGTTGAAACTCTGTTGTTTATTGTATTCAGTAGTCTCCTGTTTTCTATTTTATTATTTATCATTAAATATTTTAATACCTTTCATTGTGGCTGGTCCTTTAAAGAATACCTTTAACATCTTGAGAGTACTTATGCTTGTTTTAGTGACACTGTGGCCAATCCTGAAAGCCTTGCTGCTTTGGTCACACCCTACCATGTGTATTAGTATTCATTTTATACAGTATAATTGGATACCTTTGTAAGAGTCTGGCAGAAAGGGGTACAGCTATTCAATCTGTGCCAGCTTTCCCAGCTGTGTGTGTGTGTGTGTGTGTGTGTGTGTGTGTGTGTGTGTGTGTGTGTGTGTGTGTGTGTGTGTGTGTGTGTGAAAATCAGATATCCAAGTGTATGTGTCAGCTACTGGGAACAGGAACACAGAGCTCCAAAGTGCTCACTGTGGAGTTTTGTGTGGGTCTGGAGAGAGAAAGAGAGTCCATCCACAGGTCTAGAGATTGCTCCCTGTGTGCTCTTAAGGGAAATTGTGCTTGGTGCAGAGAGCTGCATCTGAAAATACTGCACAAATCCATCTTTGTTTTTAGTGACCTTCCCTCACCCCAGTCAATAGTGAGGACTGAGTCTCCTTGATTGCTGGTCTGGAGTAGGGACCTGTCACAGTATTATATTTCTACTTAATTGTATAAACTGTGCTAAACTGTAAAACCGTGTACATTAATTATGCCTAACAATTTGACTTGTTATGCATGTCATGTTATTGGATATTGTATTGTACTGTATAACTTTTATGTGGAGATTTTCTTCCTGAGCCTCCTTTGAAAAGGGGTCTTGTAACCCAGTCAGACTTTCCCAGTAAACAAAAGCAATAAATAAAAAGATAACCTAGCATGTTATTCAAGTTGGAATATATGTGTTTCATCAAGCTAACTTTAGTCAAACCAGGATTCTGTTAATAAATCTCAAATGAATCTCAGTTACACTGCAAATCATCCCTTGTTTTTAGTGAGGAAGCTTTAGTGTGGGACTTTACCCCTATGGATTTGTGGACTATAAAGCAGTACTTTTACAGGTACATGGGAACAGGGGGTGTAGACAAGCTTAGGAGTGTGTCAAGTTGCCGAAGTGGTTTTAGCGAATAGGAACAGAACTGAAGTACGTTTACCAAAAATACTTTAGTCAACAGTGGAGTCTGACTCTTTTTTCACTGTTTTGCAAGCTTTGAGTTAGCATATGTAAGTTTGGGGATATGGGTGGCATCCACCCACATGGGGAGTGCAATGAAGGCGTGCTCTCCCCAGCAAAAAAAGGTTTCCTTTTATATTCACTGACTGTAATTTTTGGTGAAAATTTTTCAAATGTACTTACATTCATCAAAAGTACTTTTGGCAAATTGACATGAATATGAGGAGCTGCTCCCAGCATTTTTTTTTAATTTTATATTTATTTTATTTTATTTATTTATTTATTTTATTTTTTGTGATAGTTGACTTCTGTTTCCCCAATAATATTTAGGCTATTCCAAGAAAAGTTAGGAAGGAAAACAAATGAAAATCAGTTTTGTTTCTTTTTTTTCACATTGAAGTCTTATAAAACATACCTCTCACACGTTACTCATTATTTTGCCATGAAGGAGTAAAAACCTGGTAATAGGTCTGCATCCATTTTGCAGTGAGGTTGAATGGTTATTATGCAGTGCTTCTCTTACTAGATTTGATTACCTGCAGCATCAAGGTGGCCATGAAAGCATGCTTACACATTTTCACTTATCATGCCTCCCATTTTACCTGTTGTGTTCGTCTGGTGGTAATATCATGCACCCCATTTTACCTATTGTCTTCATCTGGCGGTAATATCATTATCAAAAACATGGAAGATAGATATAGCTTGTTCTTTCCCCATTAAAGGCAACACATCTCCCTTACTGCCCCCAAACACCAAAACTGCTAATTGAATCTGGGTCTTTTATCACAGATAGAAACATTCTTAGCATTCTGTCGCAACAACACAAAAGGAAATGGCAAGTAAGGTACTCATTTCAGATCTTATGAGTGCATAAGTGTTCCTGCTAATAATAAAATTGCAATTTAGTGTTATTTTAGTGTGACTGCTTTGCAGAAGCACAGCAAATAGAATCGTATTGACTAACACTGAGTATTATAAAATGTTTCTAGTACAATGACATTAAATTCAGCATATGTTCCTGTTATTTTTTTTAACTTAAAAACTAAAACTATGTAACAGGTAACATATTCTTCAAAAGAAAATTCCAAAGAAGGCAAGGATTACTTTGTGTCATTTTTTGGAATTATGCCAAGATCCTACTCATATATTGTAGCACTTACTCACATCTTGTTATATTTTGGCTGGACCTGGATTGGTGTTCTGGCAGAAGAAAATGATTTTGGGCAGGAATACAGCCAAGAAATGACAGCTGAATTTGTCAAGAATGGAGGCTGCATAGCTTTCTCTGAATCCGTGCCAGTAATACTAAATGAGGTAAAACTCCAGCAAATAGTCAAGGTTATTAAAGAGTCATCTGCAAACGTCATTGTGATATTTTCGTATGAGGAAAGTTTATATCTTGTAATGGATGAAATTGCCAAGAATAATATTACTGGAAAAATCTGGATTGATGCAGACACTTGGATGTTTTCATCTCTGTTTTCTAAGTTTAATCTTCATCAAACGCTAAATGGTTGCATTGGAATTTCAATTCGCAGAGAAGGGATAAAAGAATTCAGTGAATATTTTCAAAGTATACATCCTAATAATTCTCCTGGTGATATTTTCATTAAGGAATTTTGGGAAAGTTTGTTTAACTGTAAGTTACAAAACCAGAGCAACACGGAAATGGACCTTAATTCCCATGGGGTAGACATTTACTGTAGTGGGAGTGAGATGGTACCTGCATTAAATGTGTCCTTCCTTGATGTTGCAGTTAATACTGCAGTGCAAGTAGTTTCAAAAGCATTACAAGATTTATATTCCTGTAAAACAGGGAAAGGGCCATTTTCAAATGGAACGTGTGCAGACATTCAAAGGTTTGAACTCTGGCAGGTAAGACAAAATTATTTAAATGTCTAATGAAAATGTAGATTGTTTCATTAACCAAAAGAACCTAATACCATGTGTTAATGAATATAGTTTGTGTGTGTGAGTGAGTGTGTGTGTGTGTGTGTGTGTGTGTGTGTGTGTGTGTGTGTGTGTGTGTGTGTGTGTGTGTCTGTGTGTGTGTGTGTGTGTGTGTGTGTGTGTGTGTGTGTGTGTGTGTGTGTGTTTTAATATTTTAATCACAGAAATTTGACAATCAAGAAAAGATAAATGCAACTAGAATAAAAATGAGAGACACACACAGAGATAGAGAGAGACGGAAAGAAAGAGAGAAACTTTATGAAGGAATCCTAACAATTTGTATGAGCTAAAGAAGAATAACCAGAAATATAAATGAAAAATATAGTGAATACCGAATGGAAACATTTCCATGTGCCATGATCCTGTACTGGAAAACAGCTCAGTATGTATTCTAGGAATGGTTAATAATACAGATTGTATGGGAGACAAATGCATGTATGTGGGGAACAAGCAGGGAAGACAAAATAATGATTGTAGTGGAGAGGAAAGCAGATCAGTAGTCAGCACTGAAGATGGTACAATAGGACAAACAACATACTGGGAGGGAAAGGAAGCTAAATATAGAATGAGCCATAGTGGGCCAGAACAAGGGAGAAAGGCCCTTACCAGGCAACATTACAAAGGTGATCACTCTGAGAGAATGAGAAAAGCAGAGCTGGAATATTAGGAAAAGAGCAATATTGTAACAATACTTGACAAGTGATCATGTGCAACATAAGATGCCTAACCACAAACACTTGTAAGTACACACACTTAAACATTTCTGCAACCAGTTTTGAGTACCTAATAGTGTTCACCTCTCAAAATGAGCAGAGCTGTACTTGATAACCCTGGTGTAAGTATGTGTACCCATCCATTTGTCAAGAATAGCCTTAAATGTAGGTAACATAGTATTTTCTTTGACCTGTAGTGGTAACTTATTCCATAGGCTGGGAATACAGTGAGTTAGTAAACTAGTCCTCCAACAGGTGTTTGCAAAGCCACTGATTTTGTGTAGAAATAGGATGTCAAAGAGGACTTGGTCTTTTATAGTTCAGAAAAGTGAGATAATATTCACCTCACAACATCTGGGAGGCTACTGAGTATAAGGATAGTCTTGCTCATATCTCAGGATAGCTGAAGGATTCAAGGCCTTTCATTTTCTTAGAAATCTCACATACCTCCCAACTGTCCAGATTTTCTCAGAATGTCCAGATTTTTGTCTCTTATTTTTGCTTTGTTTCCCATAAAAATTAGTTTTTCTGGCAAATAATTAGCAACTCATTAAGGACTGAGGTCAGAAAATAATGAAAGACATTTGAGTTTCTGACGTCATACCCTTCATAAAATTCACACTAATGCAAAACCTGTTATCCTATCAATTTTCTAAATTTATAAGAGCAACATTAAAAATTGTCCTTATATAAGGGGCCTTTGTCCCACCATTATTTATGGTTTTGTCCAGATTTCTTATTCTAACATGTTGAGAGCTATGCTCTAGGACTTTTCCAATGGAGTGATATCCTTGGATTTGTACATACCAAACTGGATAATATATTCAGTGATGGGTATGATATTACAGCAGTGAAATTACTTATTTGCATATTGAGAAAAACTCATGGAAATTCATTGGGCCAGATGGAAAGATTTCCTGATTATCATGGAAACAAGATGATCAAATGAAAGTGAGTGCTGTCCATATAAGTATCTAGGTATTTTATTCTCAGATTTGTCTAAAGAGGGCTAGCATTTACAACAAGTTATGTGAGGCCAGCTTTTATTTATTTTTTTTTACTGAACACTGCTACTCTGCACTTTTTGCATTTAGCTTGAGAATGTTTTTGTACACCAGGTTTGTGCATATTCCAACTTTTGCTTGAACTGTTTAGTATCAGTGGTTGAGTGCATAATAATGGCCAGCTTGCAGCCAACACAAAAGGCTTGGTCAACCACATTTTTAAAATATTGTATTGGATGTCTACAAAATAAATGTCAAAAGGGAAGGAACCTAGCACTGATCCCCATTGTACCCCACTAATTACAATGTTACATTCAGAGAAGGCCCAGCACTGATCCCTGTTGTACCTCACTAGTTACAATGTTACATTCAGAGAGGGCCCAGCACTGATCCCCGTTATACCCCACTAGTTACAATGTTACATTCAGAGAAGGCCCAGCACTGATCCCTGTTGTACCTCACTAGTTACAATGTTACATTCAGAGAGGGCCCAGCACTGATCCCCGTTATACCCCACTAGTTACAATGTTACATTCAGAGAAGGCCCAGCACTGATCCCTGTTGTACCTCACTAGTTACAATGTTACATTCAGAGAGGGCCCAGCACTGATCCCCGTTATACCCCACTAGTTACAATGTTACATTCAGAGAGGGCCTAGAACTGATCCCTGTTGTACCCCACTAGTTCCAATGTTACATTCAGAGATGGCCCAGCACTGATACCTGTTGTAGCCCACTAGTTACAATGTTATATTCAGAGAGGGCCCAGCACTGACTCTGTTGTACTCCACCAGTTCCAATTTAATGTTCAGTCAGGGGACCACCAACTCTCATAACTTGAATCTATTGCACTATCTATTGTAATCTTTACATTGTTTGTCTAATTTTTTAATAACACCAGACTGAAGAATAGTGTCAAAATCCTTGTTCAGGTCGAGTTAAGCAGTGTGTAGTGCCTCTAAAACCTTTTGAGAGAACTGTACTAGGTTCATGATAGAGGACTTGCACTTCCAAAAACAGACTGATTGACGTCTGTTTCAGTAAAGCTGCTTGTGTTAGTGTAAATGAGCTCTTGTATGATATGCTATGTTACATTGCTTTACATATAAGAGCATTGAGGATGATGGACCTATAAGCGGGCCACTATTGTACGGGGGAGTCACAGTGGGTATTCCGCAGGCATCAGACACAAACCATGTGGTTAGGCCAAAATATAATAGTTTTAGTGGGGGCTTGGGTGGTGCATACTTCAAAATGATGAGAATACAGCCTTTTATGTTTTTTTTTTTGGTCCAGTGAGAGCATTATTTTTGGATTTTGATAGGGGTTCTAAGACTTACAATAAAGTGATTATAAGGAAACTAAATGTTCAGGGCTAGACAGGGTAGCAGTGTTGGTAGGTGGGGTAAAGTTAGCAGAAAAATGGTTTGCTAATAATTGGCTGTATCCTCGGAATCAGAATGTGTCAGTATTATGGATGAACTCAGTGTATTGTTAGACATTATTCCTTAATTTACTGACATAGCTGGACAGATTAGTAGTTTCCTTTGGTATCTGCATCAACTTTAAGCTCATAATCTATTTTACATTTTCTTATAATGGTGTTAAATTCCTTGCTGGTACATTTAAGTGGACTCTTGAAGTATGAGGATGAAAATTTCTTACAATTTTTCAAAATGTGTCAAATTATGTCATGCAGTTTTTTTTTTTTTATGTAGGCGCTCCACCAGAAAGGTTTACTCCTGAGTTAACCATAATATTTATGGCAGATGGTACCGACTTTTCTATGTAGCTACTTGTACAAGCTGAGGAAGATTTAAGCTGCAGAAGTCCCTAAAGGGAATTTAATTTAGTGGTGTGGTGGTATCACTAAGTCTGACAGAAAATATCACAGATTTGTGATTAGATTTAACAAAGAATGTGGAAATGTGGGATGAGGGTACAGGTATTGGCTAGGTTTGTAAATACCAGGTCGAGTGCATTAGATCCTCTTGTGGGTAGTTTTACAATTTGTTCCAGCACACTGGTATTAACAAATCTAGGAAATGCTGAGTTCATCCATTTTTAGAGGTGTAAGTGTCCTTATGAAGTCATTTCTATATATCTCATGAGCCTCCACTACAGGAGGTTTAAGGTTCTACTCAGTGACGACTCTAGCTTGGCTATTCTTTATTGAAGATGTTCTTCATTCCACATTGCTGCAGTCCTAACCATTGGGTAGTCCGCTGTCCAGTCGGCCCGAATACCAAAGTATATGGCTGACGTCGGTCAAGGCGCATTAGACTGATGTCAGGACGTCAGGGTACTAATGCGCATGACCGACGTCATATCCTCAGTCTTTTTTGCCGCATGGTCCGATGCAGAAGCAGTTTTGCGAGTGCAGGTTGGCGTTCTGAAATTTTCTGAAGTCGGAGTTTCAGACCGAATCAAAGTTGGCTAAGTACCCCGTTGGGGAACATTTTGGTTTTTTCTTGCCTCAGTATTTAAACGGATGTCAGAAAAAGTGAATAACTGTATTTCTTGTGGGAAACAGATACCTCATAGGGATTATCATAAGTATCTTTTTAAGAGTCCTAGGGCAGACCCGGAAACTGTTTCTCAGGGGCCTAAAGGTGTTAAGGCCTCTGTTGTTAAAAATCCTGTTCCCTCTGATAAAGAGGCAAGGGCTTTAGATAGATGGGGAAAGAAAGTGTATACTTCTTCCACTTTAGCCATGAGGGCGTTGAATTGTCAGTTTCACATGCTAAAATATCAAAATTATCTCCTTACACAATTGAAATCTAAGGTGGATGCTCTGGCGGAAGGTATTGAATGTAAAGAGTTGCATGATTTAGTTCATGTGTCTGAACAAGTGGGTAAGCATTCTTTGCAATGTGGTTTTGATGCTGTGCAGGCCTCCTCGAGGGTGGCTGCCACTGGTTCTGTTCTTCGCAGGCACGCCTGGTTGAGGGATCAGAATTTAGCTGAGCATGTTAAGACAAGGATTTTAGATGCTCCTTTACAGTCTGATGTGTTGTTTGGTTCGCCTGTGGAAGCAGTTTTAAAGAAAATGGAGGACAAAGCTAAGTCTATGCAGACTGTTAAAGATTTTTTGCAGGTGCAACCTCCAAAGTTTAGCAGAAATTGGCCTACTAAGAAATGGACATATCCTGCTTATGATTCCCAGTCTAGGGGTAGGTCTAGACGGGGTAGGGGCAGAGCTCAAGGTTCTTTTAGGCCTAGAACAGGGAGTTCTCCTGCTCAGACTTCTGGTGAGGGCAGGGGTCAGTCCTTTCGTAAACAGACCCAATGACCTGCCTTTTCAGCTGCCAGTACATTCTCGTCTGGCAGCTCCTTTGGGAGGAAGGCTGTCTCTTTTCAAAGAAAATTGGGATTTAATTACTCAAGACAGATGGGTTTTGGATATCATTCACCACGGTTACAGGTTTTATTTCCATACCTTGCCCCCTTTCAAAGGCATGCCAGACGTTCCTCCTCCACAAAGAAAAGAGGCTCACAAGCAAATTTCTCTGTTACTCCAAATAGGGGCCATTCAGCCAGTACCTGTACCAGAAAGAGGCCTAGGATTTTATTCTCGCCTGTTCCTAGTACCAAAGAAGGGGAACACGTGGAGACCAATTTTGGATTTATCTATCCTCAACACTTATCTGGACATTCCCAAGTTCAAAATGTTGACGTTACAACAGCTTTTACCTCTGCTGGGCAAAGATCACTGGATGGTAACTTTAGATCTCAAGGAAGCTTACCTTCATGTGCCTATCAGACTAAGTTGCAGAAAGTATCTGCGTTTTCGAGCTGGAAATTCTCATTATCAGTTCTCTGCATTGCCCTTTGGCTTATCTACTGCGCCCAGAGTATTCACAAAGGTTCTGGCTCCAGTGATAGCTTACTTCAGGCTAAAAGGAATTCAAATCTATCCTTACTTGGACGACTGCCTGATTCTGGCTCAAGAAAAGGAAGACCTTCTACAGCATCTGGAATATGTCATAGCAGTGCTAAGATGCCTAGGGTATTCTGTGAACGAAATAAAGTCCAGTCTAGTACCCTCTCAAGACATGTGCTTTCTGGGTGTGAGACTGAATACAGCAGCCCAGATGGCCTTTTAACCCCGGACAAACAAAAGAATCTTTCCAGTTATTTCCACCAACTATCTCTTCAGTCCGGGCTGACTGCAAGGACAGTCCTTCAAGCCTTAGGGTTCATGGCATCTTGTATTCTGGTGCTTCCCAATGCCAAACTGCATATGAGGAAGCTGCGATGGTATCTCAAGAATGTATGGACACAGCACTGCCAGGATTTGGACACTGTCATTCAAATAATACCTTGCATCCAAAAAGAATTTTTGTGGTGGGCTCAGGAATGTCACCTAAACAAGGGACTCTCTGTGACCCGGCCAGAGGCGAGTCAGATTTTAACGACAGATGCCTCGGACATTGCTTGGGGAGCTCATCTAAATGGAAAGTGGATACAAGACAAGTGGCCTGCCAGACTACTGCATCTACATATCAACATGAAGGAGATGTTAGCAGTCCAGTTTGCATTAATGGCTTTCAAGGAGTTGCTGCTTCCGGGGCAGGTGTTGATTCTAACAGACAACACAACTGTCATGTGGTACATCAACAAACAAAGGGATAGACGTTCTTATCCTCTATGCAGGCAAGCAATGATTTTATGGGAGACTGCGCTCAGCTTGCAACTAACTCTTCAGGCAAGGTTTCTGCCGGAGCACAGAACTCCTTAGCAGATGTGTTAAGCAGACAAATCATGGATCCCCACGAGTGGAAACTGGATCTTCATGTATTTCAGAAATTGACAGTGTCATGGGGAACTCCAGACATAGATCTGTTCGCTTCTCCACTAAACCACCAGCTGCCAAAGTTTTGCACAAAGGGGTTTCATCACACAGCTTGGAAAGTGGATGCTCTTTCTTTCAGTTGGAAAAATCTTCATGTGTATGCCTTTCCACCTCTGCCTCTTCTCCCAAAGGTGCTCCTAAAGGTCAGACAAGACAAGCCAAGGATGATTTTAATAGCTCCAGATTGGCCTCGGCAACACTGGTACCCACTACTAAGGAGTCTGGTAAGGAAGCCTCCATGGCCTTTACCTTTGATTCCACACCTGTTATCTCAGAAGGACGGTCACCTGCTCAATGTCAAACTTCACTCTCTTCATCTAACAGCCTGGCATATTCTGTTTTGAAACACAGCAGGTCTCAACTTCCTCAACTAGTTTTAAATGTGATTATGGAAGCCAGAAGACCTAGTACAAGGAAAGTGTACGCAGAAAAATGGAAGAGATTTTTATTTTGGAGTGCAGCAAAGAATTTGGAGATTTCTGAGCCTAATTTGAGTGTGGCTCTTCAATATCTTACTGAGTTATTGGACAAAGGTTTGTCCTTCTCTTCCATTAAGATTCATGCTGCAGCAATTTCAGCTCACTATGATTGTGACCCACCATTGTTTTCGCATCCTTTGTTCAAGCAGTTTCTTAGAGGGGCAAAGAATATAAGACCCCACGTAGAGCTCCTACTCCTGCTTGGGATCTCAATTTTGTGTTGGAAAAACTTACTCTACAACCTTTTGAGCCTGCGGCTACTGCTGAATTGAAATACTTGTCATGGAAGACTGCTTTTTTGTTGGCTATTACTTCTGCAAGAAGGGTTTCTGAGTTGCAGGCCCTTATGGCAGTAGAGCCCTTTTGATTTTCCATAAGGATAGGGTATCATTACGTACTAATCCTTCCTTTATGCCTAAGGTGGTTTCTAGTGTGGCTTTAAACCAAACTATTCATTTGCCTACTTTCTATGCAGATCCCCAAAATAAGGGAGAAAAGATTTTGCACACTTTGGATGTACATAGGCAGTTACGTTATTATTTAAGCAGGACTAAGGATTTCAGGCAGTCTCAGCAGTTGTTTGTTTCTTTTGCTTTGAGTTCTCAGGGCAAGCCTGTGTCTAAGCAAACTATTTCTAAGTGGATTGGGTTTTGCATTTCATTTTGTTATTCCCATCATGGCAAGGAGATTCCGGCTGGGATTAGGCCTCATTCCACTAGGGCTACTGCCACTTCTACAGCATTTCTAAGGGGTGGCAACTAAGGATATTTTGGAGGCAGCTACTTGGAGTTCAGTGTATACTTTCTCTAAGCATTACCACCTTCCTCTCTACTCTAAATCTAGGGCTGGTTTTGCCACAGCTATTTTGCAAGGCATGTTGACAGCTCCTGCTTCCTTATGATTTGCCAGCCTCCCTTACCTCTGCTTTGGGATTCTACCCAATGGTTAGGACTGCAGCAATGTGGAATGAAGAACATAGTACAGTTTTGTACCTACCATAAATGTAGATGTTCGAGGATCCACATTGCTGCAGTCCAATTTACCCTCCCTCCTTCCCCTCTGTGTTTAGGGGTGGTGGTGTGGGTTAGGCTATATTCTTGTAAATTTGTATATATTGTATATATGTTTGGTGCAGGGTTTTTTGGTGTTTTTGGTTTAGGCCTTGTCTTTTTAGGGTCTTCTGACATCTGGGGCAAGAAAAGACTGAGGATATGACGTCGGTCATGCGCATTAGTACCCTGACGTCCTGACATCAGTCTAATGCGCCTTGACCGACGTCAGCCATATACTTTGGTATTCGGGCCGACTGGACAGCGGACTACCCAATGGTTAGGACTGCAGCAATGTGGATCCTCGAACATCTACATTTATGGTAGGTACAAAACTGTACTTTTTTTTTATAATATAGAACAGTATTGCAGTTATATAGGAGGGAAGAGTGAGCTGTGAATGTGGTGAGACATATGTGAGACCATGATACTGTAGGGAAGGGGTGTTATGTCCTAATCTCAGAGTTGGTATATATAAAGTAAAAAGATTGTGGGGTACAGCCCTCCACATCGGGGGGGGGGGTAGTGGTGCAGCTGCCCTCTGAAAAAAGGGATAATAGTTGATGTATTTTACACTGCTTTTGAGCTGCAGTATTTAGAGTATGGAGTCTGCAATCATTCTGTTTAGCTAAATTTGCAGTGGCTGTTATTTGTAGTCAGTGCATTTAGTTCATTTATTTGTTGGTCACTGTTTTCTGTGTTCATGCACCAATGATATAATCTGGTAAGTACAAAAATAACTTGGGAATGTTCTCAAGTTGCAGGACAGCCTCTAGTTCAGGCACCATTCAATTTGGACTCCGAGCAT
Organism: Protopterus annectens; assembly: GCF_019279795.1. Lineage (NCBI taxonomy): Eukaryota > Metazoa > Chordata > Ceratodontiformes > Protopteridae > Protopterus > Protopterus annectens. The sequence goes on from NC_056732.1 coordinate 1,714,790,055, forward strand.
TATGCAGTGCTGCCATTGTTCAATGACTGAGAGAATGAGCTAACTGTATCCTGCCTACCTGTTGCTGAGTTTTGGTCGCCAGTTTGCAGTGTGACTCATCTTTTAATGCAGTCCAAAACTCCACAGTCACACATAAAAACAGGTACTTGTATCTAGTTAGTTGTGCATGATTAATAAAATCTAAAGGAAATTGTATGTTAAAAATATGCAATTCATACATTTAAAGCTGAAAACAGTTTATTTAGTTATCAGGCCATGCTAGACTTGAATGAGGTGACAGTTCTTTGTGAGATCTAAATTGGATGGAATCTCTGCCATGTGATTCTAATACAGAATGAATTATCTTGCATTAGATTCTAACTTCATGCAAATGTATAGATTATGTTTTATTATACTGCATGGTTGTTTCATGGTCATCTTCCTCATATCAGGCTCACCATGAGGACTACACATGTCAGAGATCTCCATACATGTCACAAATTCAGAAAGACTCTGATACTAAACAGAATCCTTCCTTTCTGAGAATGACGCTGATGTAGAAAGAAAAGGTGACTGGCTTCAGCAACTGGCTGAATAATTGGTATCATTATAGGGGGATCCAGTACTGCGGCGGTGGTGCTGCGGTAGTGTTGTCGCCTCACATTTAGATGTTGCTCATTCGATTCTCAGTTAGAGCGTCTTCTGTGTGGCGACATGCATGAACGGGCATTCCTTCGTTGAAGGTTGTGCTTTAGGCCCGGCAAGTCAGCACATAAAACTCTACTGCCAATTATTAGCAGACCGGAGTTCCGCTGTGGCGACCCCTCATCGGGAAAAGCCGAAAGACACAAACAAACATAGAAGGATCCAGTATGTGTCAGCAATGGAATAAGATGCTGGTCAGTCCTACTGGCTTTGCAGAGAATGATCTATGTCTCATTCAAAGGCCTCTGCATACTGAGTAATGCCATTACTGACCACATAGGGCCTTTATGTTTAGGCAAATGTATCAAAAGCTAATCAAATTATGGTGGATCTACTCAATGCCAGAAGTCTCAACAACAAATTGACCAACTGTGAGACACTCCTGCATTTGGAAGGAATCCATGTATGAGTTGTTACTGAAACTTGGTTTAAATGTCCAGAAAGTACTCTGTCCATAACTGGGTTGGTGTCTACCATGTTATTAGATCTGATGGCAACTTTGGGAGTGTACGCATATTTATTAGGGTCTATATTAGAACCTAAAAACTACAGTCTGTCGAACACCAAGACGTTGACACGAAAACAGTGAAATCCTAAAAGCACGAATGGCCACTTCCGCAATTTTTTCACAGGGACAAAATTTGCTTGGATGACCAACAGCAAAACAAACTTTCAAATCCTAATCAAGTGGGGGGCTTCAACCCCACACACCCCCCATGTGGGGTCTGGGCCCCCACACCCCCCTAACTAAATATACCAGCTCCGAGATCACTCTACAATGGAGAAAAGGGCAAATTCCCGATAACAGGCAAGCAAATTTTTTCCCTGTGAAAAAATTCACAGAAATGGACATTCATGCTTTTAGGATTTCGAGTCGACTTCTTGGTGTTCGGCAAACTGTAGTTTCAAGGTTCTAATATACATCCTATTTATTAGAGACCATATCACCTCTAGATATATTCCCAGAGACCTGCAATTAGAGTTTATTGAACTCAAAAATCACACCACACAAAACAATAAATATCTTGCCTATTACAAGACACCTTCCATGTTTCCAGCAGTTCACGTCAGTTTCTTAAATATAGTAGAAGAACTACCCATAAATAAGAAATCCATCATTTTAGGAAACGTATTACTCCTCAATAAACTGGAGTACCTGCTCCTACAATATAGGTTATGTTCGGAAATTGTTGGATCTAATTCATAAAAACTGTGGATCAGATTACCAACTCAACTAAAAGGTAAAATAATATTGACCTAGTACTTAACATAGCTTTTCCATGCACATATCCACTAGCATATTCTTCTCTGTTTAATTAAAACCATAAACCAGTAACATTCTCCTTTGAACTTTCTAAACCATCAGAAACCAGTATATCAGAGTTTAAAGACACACATTCCATTACATTCTATGATGAAGTCTTGAAAATTAATTTGTAGCAACATCACTCCAAGCACTGCACTGCTTCAGCAGGCAGGTTTGTAAAGGAGTTTTATACCCATTTAGAAAATTGTATAGAACTGACCATCCCATCCAGATCAAAATATAATGTGAAATTTAAAAACAAGCCACCCTGGTTATCCAACTCAAATAAAATATCTGGAAGTTAACCAAAGGGTTACAGAAAATTATTAACTCTATCAAAGCCGCACGTGAACATAGGTTAGCATCTGAAATGAAGGACAACTGCAAACACTTCTTTAGTTATGTTAGGAAATTAAGCAGCAACACTCAACATTGCAATTAACTTATACAATATAGTACGTCTTATGTGGACCCCATGGATATTGCCAATATACTAGTAAATAAATTCAATGAACATTTTATTTTTGAGATGACTATCTAAATCCCATCTATCATCAAACCTCTCAAAGCTCCCATCATTACAAAAGACAATGTACTGAAAGTGCTCTCCAAGACTAAAAACACTTCATCCATGAGAATGGATATACACAGAGTAGTTTGATAAAAAGTGCTGAATGTGCCCTAGTGGAACCATTCCAGGATTCTATATAAGCCCAGTGTTTATTCTAGGCTGCTCTCCATGCTGCAGCAGTTAGTGCCCTGTATAGACATAAATGCTACCGAGTTACAATTTGTCTTAGAATAACTATTTCTGCAACCTTCCCCAGTCCTCCTGATGTTCTAGGAGCATCTGAGTTGTGCACAGAGTAGCAGCAGCATCTTGCATAGCTGCAGTTCCCACTGAGTATAGCACCCATTGTTTGTCTGTGTGGTATCACCCCAGTCCAGCTTAATCTCCTCACTCTTCTTCCTGGTTAAACTCATAATAAAAAACCTGAAACCATGAATGAGTTCTTTCCTGCTATCTCTGTGGCCAGCCTAGTGGACATAGGCATCCTGAGGCAATATAGCAATTGTCCCATGTACACTGCCAACCACTTAACCCTGAAACAAACAAACATAGTATGTGAGAGATGTAGTTACATTATGAACATTGAGACACGACTTTCACATACTGACAAATCAAATGGCAAACAGGTTGTCAGAAGACATACATCATCTCCCTCACTAAATAACGTCTCAACACATAAACCTACATATGCGGACGTACTCACAAGTAACTTACCAAACTTTCAGAGGCCTCATGTACGCTGCCCTCAGAAACCACGTGCAAACAAAAACCAAGTCAACACCAACCACTACACAGAAAAGTATACTTCACAGTGCCTCCATGAGCAAGCCACTAAGGTGAAACATCACACATTCAAACATCTTGGTCATGAGAGACTCCACCAGGAGATGCATGGATGCCCCCCCTCACCAGGTTGGATAGGGACAGGGTTACAGTCAGTTACCTGTCAGGGGCCAGGATTTGTCAGATCATGCAGGCACTCAGGTCACCCAACCACAAGTGCTGGTATGACTCACATAGTCCATGTGGGTGTGAATAACCTGAGACATACCTCCCTGGACTATATGAAAAGAGACATGATGGAACTCTATAAATACATGTCACAGGCTAGTATGAGTCTCACATTGGGCAGCATTATACCCTCACCAAGAATACCTCAATATAAACAGAAAAATATTGACTTCAATAATAGGCTTAGCTGTTGGGGTCATTCCAAGGGGATCCAGTATTTGTCAGCCTGGGCAACATGACTGACAGACCATGCTGCTTTGTCAGAGATGGTCTGCACCTCTTGTCTCTAGGCTTTTGAATACTGACCAAGGCATTATCCACTCCTATAGTGCCTTTTTTAGGCAGTGCCAATCCAACAGACCTACCAATGTAACAAATTCTGCTAATGCCAAGCTGAAGGTACTATTCAATACTAAGGACCTTAAGAAGTGACTGCACTTACTGGAAGCTCTCTTCACCCTGGAGAAGATGTTTGGGCAGTTACAGAGATGTGGTTAAAGACTACAGAAAGCACCCCCACAATGCAAAAATACAATGTCTATCACACATTCAGACCATCCTCTGAAAAGGAAATAATGAAACGAGGAGGTGTGTCCATTTAGATAAAATGCAATCATACCTCTAGACTGGTCAAGCAGGATGACTCGCTTGACTTAGTGTCCAGCTGACCATAGACAAAATCCACCACCATATTAATCACTAGCTACAGATCCCCAACCATGAACCATGAAAACAACTTTGCAAACCTAAAGTTACTAGAATCACTTACCATTCAACACAACACACTACTCATGGGTGATTTTAAATACCCCTACATAAACTGGAAAACATATACAACCATCAGCACGCAGGCTCAGAGATTCCTAGACTTCGTCAATGCAAATGCTCTGGAACATCTGATCCACACTCCCACTAGGGGCTTAAATATCTTTGACATGTCACTCACAAACATGGGGGAGCACATTGCAACCCCCACCCCTCAGTGTAATGTCATCATTGGTAAGAGCAGATCATAAATCAATCTCTTTTGAAGTAAATGTAATAGCAAAACCCCCGTCAAACCATTAAACCCTAAATAATTTTTCCAAGGCAAATTACCTTCTATTAAGCGATAGCATAGGTAATTTTAAATCTTTCCCTAACCCTGATAGCACAGAGGCCTATGCAGAAGTACATACAAATGCCCTGTGCAATCAGTTAAACAACTGCATAGACATGGCAATACCTGACTGAACTAAACCCAGGTCGAGCCAGAGAAATAAGCCACCCTAGTGGGCCCCTGGCATAAACAGACTATACAACAGAAGGAAAAACTTCCTGTCAATACGTAAGTAGGAGGGTGCACTACAGAGGAAAACATCCCTCATTAGTCTCAATAGGCAAATCAGGGAACTAGTCAAGTCTTCAAAAGCTAAATACAAGACTAAAATAGCCTTCCACGCAAAGGATAACCACAAAGCATTTTTTTAATTATGTCCAAAATCTTAAGGAAAACACTCATCAATGTTCTGAGTTGGCTGTAGATGGCACTACCTATACTCAGTCATAAGAAATCATAAAATCAGCTCAAATTTCACCCCCATCACCTCCGGTCGCACCCCATGAAATACCCCCTACCATTCCTTAGCCTGTTATCACAAAAAAAAATGTCATCACTGCACACTCTAAAGCAAGAAACATGGTATCAATGGGCCATGATGAAATCTCAGGGTGCCTATTAAATAGCTTGAAACATGACCTAGCAGACCTACTTGGATCTCTACATAACCATAGTCTGCAGAGAGGCTTTGCCTCAATAGAGTGGAGGATAGCAACACTCATCCCTCTGCACGAGAGGGGACCATCAACTGACCCAGGAAACTACCAACCTATAAGTCTGACTAGCCTCATATGTAAGACTATGGAAAGGATAATCTTGGACCTGATTAATAATGACACAGGACATCTCCAGACTCTAGACCCAATCCAGTTCACCTGTGTCAAGGACAGGTCCTGCCTGTTCAGTCTGGTGGACTTCTTTAATAAGGTCACCAAGGCCAGGGATGAGGGTAAGACAGTACATACCACCTACCTTGACCTGGCCAAGACATTTAACATAGTACTCCACTTGGGTATTATAGATAAACTCACAAAATTGGGCATAAACCTCTACATGGCTCACTGATAGGACACATTTTGTTAAGAGTAGAGGAGTCCACATCCAACAAGAGGACAATCACCAGTAGAGTACCGCAGGGCTCAGTCCTTGGCCTTCTCCCATTTGGGATATACTTCTCAGATATCAAAGCAAATGTAGATTGCTTTTTGCTGACCAAGTTTGCTGCAAGTTGGGGGTAATCGCCGACTCCCCAAACAATACTGATGCATAAAGGTCTTATGCAGACTAATGACTGGTGTCTGAGCCATGGCCTCAAACTAAATGTGAAGAAGTGCATAATAATAACCTTTAGTAGATCAAATACCCCTGCAAATTACAACATTAATAGCACCCCTCAAGAGTGTACTCAGTGGTGAGAGATTTGGATGGAGAGAAATCTGCACTTTGACTACCATGTGTCCACAATGGTGAGGACATTTTTCTATGTGACTCAGCTTATAAGTAAGGGCATGGCATTCAGATCGAAGGATGTCACAATAACACTGTACTTGACCCTCATCAGGCCAATAACTGAGTACAATGCACTCTTTGGCATGTACCTTGCCAGGCACCTGCAACAGTTCTCAGAGGTTCTCACCATAAAAATATGAGGTATAACCAACATGTCATATGTGGACCAGTTAAAAGCCCTATCACTGTATTCAATTTCCTACCAATTACTGAGGGGTGATCTCTGCCTGATTTATAATGCAGTCTCTGAGCCAGGACTGATGAAAATATTCCATATTTCATAGGTTCATAGGTTTGTACTAGGCTATCTGCCCTAGGGCATTTATAAGCCTAGCCAGAGTGTGTGTGGCTTTCACCACCCCTTAAGATGAGAATACTATGCCATTTTAGGGTTTAGTTTACTGTGCCTCTGTCTAGTAGTGACACAGAGATGACCCCCGGGGTAAACCTATGATCTCCCATCCACTCGTCGAGATTTCTCTTGAATAGAGTCAGTGAGGGGCTCTGCCTAACATGGACTGGGATTCTGTTCCAGAGTGTAGGGAGCCTCTGGGTTATGAATCTGTCCCTCCAGCACGTCCTATTTATTTCTGTGTTGAGGTTTAAGTCTCTTGTTCTCGTGGCTCTGATGGATTTGGATTTTCTGAGGTGGAGCATGTCCATTAATTCCGGATTGGACATGGCCTTGTACATCAGGCACAGATCACCTCTGAGTAGGCGGTATGCGACTGAATAGAGCTGGAGTTTTTCAGTCGGGCAGCATATGACATATGTTTAAGACCCTTTATCCTCTTGGTGAGGAACTTTTGGGGTCTTTCTAACTGCTGCAGGTGTCGGGTGAGATACATCCCAAATGGGGCATTGTACTCAATCATTGGCCTGATAAGAGAAGAGTACAGGGCACAATGACCTCTCTTGATCTAGATGTGAAACCCTTCATGATAAGGTGGGCAATATAGAAGGTCTTCCTAACCACTTTGGCAATGTGAGTGTCAAATGAGAGGTTACTGTCAACCTGGGTCCCTAGGTCCCTGATTACCTCTTCCGATTTAATGGATTACCACCTATGTGGTAATTTGTCGGTACCTTGTTTTTCCCAAAGGGTATGACTATACATTTTTTGGCGTTCAGCTTAAGGCCATGGCTCTGGCACCAATTATCCATTTCTATGAGGCCTCTCTGAAGGATGTTTGTGTCCGCTGGAGTATCAATTATGGCGCCCAGTTTGCAGTCATCTGCGAACTTTGTCAGCCACAATCCTCCTATGTTTGCCTGTACCTCGGAAAAATAAATGCCGAACAAGAGGGGTCCCAGGACTGAGCCCTGTGGGACACCGCTTGTGACTGGCTTAGAGTCTGACATAGCTCCTGCAACTCTGACCCTGTGGGTTCTGTCCTTGAGCCAGTTTAAAACCCATCTTGTGACATATGGGTTTACATTTAAGCTGGTGAGTTTGTCTATGATGCCCGAGTGGGGTATTGTGTCAAAGGCTTTTGCAAGGTCAAGGTAGGCTGTGTGAACTGCCTTACCCTCATCAATGGCCTTAGTGACTGTTTCAAAAAAGTCGACCAAGTTCAAAAGGCAGGATCTGCCCTTGACAAAGCCAAATTGGATAGGATCCAATGTCTGTAGGTCCCCAATGTCTTTGTTTATGAGTTCCATAATGATCCTCTCCATAGTTTTGCAGACCAGGCTCGTCAAGCTTATGGGGCGGTAATTTCCAGGGTCCGTAGAAGCACCGCCTTTGTGAAGTGAGACCACTGTTGCCGTATGCCACTCTTTGGGTACGTATCCTGTAGTAAGGCTAAGATTAAACAGCAGCCTTATGTGTGGGTTTAGTTCCTCTTGGAGTTCATGTAGCACACAGCCCGGGACACTATCCAGTCCCATTGATGCTGTGTTTTTAGCTTTAGAGAGGGCGGCTCTCACCTGGGCATCTGAGATGTTAGGGAGGCTACACTCTGCTGGGATAGTTATTTCTCCTTTTGGGGGGGATGGGGAGGAGAAATTTGCACTGAACCTGTCTGCCAGAATGTTGGCAATGTCAGTGGGTTCAGTGTATTTTTTGTCATTTTGGACTAACTCTGAGCATATCTGGGAGTTTCCACCCAGGTTTCTAACATAGCTAAAGAAGGCCTTGTGATTGTCTTTTGTGTCTTTTGCGATTTTTCTCTCAAAGTTGGCCTTGGATGATTTTATGAGTGATCGTAGTTTTTTGCTAGTACTGATCAGAGATGCCTTCCCTTTTAGGGATTTTGCTCTGTCATGTAGTAGCTTCCTCCTCCTGTTGTAAAGTTTGTTTATGGCTGGGGTCCACCAGACCAGGCGCCTGCCTTTGGGGGAATGGGTCTTGGTTTTATTTGGGATTGCATGATCCATGCATTCTTGAAGGTGTCCATAGAAGGCCTTTGCAAAGGATTCAGCAGTGTGGGTTGTGGTTTCCACTGGCCCAGGGGCCTTGAAGGATACCACTTCAGTCTTAAGAAGTGTGAAGTTGGCTTTTGAGAAGTTCTTCACTGTGGTCTTTTGTGCAGGGGGTAGGGGCGGGATGTGGATTTCCAGTGAGATTAATTTATGGTCTGATCTTACCAAAGAGGGATATACTTCCGGTGTGGAGCATTTTGTCCCCATGTTTGTGATGATCAGGTCTAGTATATTGTCTCCTCTTGTGGGAATGGTGACTAGTTGTTCCATTGCATTTGAGTTTATGAATTCTAGGAACCTTTGGGCTAGGGTGTTGGGGCTTGAGTAATGTTCCCAGTCTATGTTTGGGTAGTTTTAGTCTCCCAAAATGATGGTATTTGGAGAGACATTCATACTCTCCAGTGTCTTCAGGAAGGCTGTGTGGGGTTCCTGAGTTTGAGAGGGTGGTCTGTAGCATGCTACAAACTGTAAGGCAGTTTTGCCTATGGTTAGTTGCACCTGGATAGTCTCCGATGCTTCGTGCGTTGCCACTAACCTGGAGGTGTGGGTATCTTTGATGAAAATGGATACTCCCCCTCCTTTTGTGGTTCGGTCCAAGTTTTGGGGCCGGAAAGCATGATATGAGGTAAAACCTGATAGTGCTGGGGTGCTCTCAGGAGCCTTGAACCAGGTTTCAGTCACTGCACAGACATTGATGTTCTCCATACTGAGGAGGGCTTCGAGAGCGTGCATCTTGAGGTTTAGACTTCTGGCATTGAGCAGCATTACCCTTAGTTTTTTTCCACTTTCTAGGGAGGTAGGTTTATCATTTGAGCCTTGCCTAAAAAAGGCACTATGGGGGTGGCAAGAGCCTTGGCCAATATCCGGAAGCCCAGGGGTGACAGGTGCAAGCCATCCCTTGCGAAGCAGCGTGGCTTGTCAAGCATGTCATCCCAAGCAGACAGACATTGGATCCCCTTAGAATGACACCAGTAATTAAGCCAATTGTTAAAACTGATCATTTTGTCTTTGTACTGTGGCATCATTCTTGGTGAGGGTAAGATGCTGCTCAGGGTCAGGGTCATACCGGCCTGGGCTACATAATCAGAGATCTCCTCTATGTCTCTTTTCATGTAGTCCAGGGAGGTACGTCTCAGGTCGTTCACACCGGCATGCACAATGACTGAGTCATATTTGTACTTGCTGTGGAGTGACCTGAGTGCTTGTGTTATGTGGCGGATTCTAGCTCCCGACAGGCAGCTTACTGTGACCTTTTCCTTGTTCAGTCTGGTGAGCGGGACGTCAGCATGTCTGACTATGGAGTCACCTATTACAAGTGTGTCTGGCATGTTGTTTGGCCTTAAGGGCTGTGACTGTTTAGCACACTGACTTTGTGAACTATGTGTTGCATGTGCTATGTCTTGAGGTGGTGGTTGCTTGGGTGTCTGCTTAGGAGGCCTCTGTTGATTTGGTAGATTTTTAATCAGTGCCTCCGAGTATGTTTTTGTGTGTTTATGTGTTTGGTTTGCAGTTGTGATAGTTCTATGTGAGACTGAGTTTGTGGTGTGCGTGGTTACCTTCTCCTCCTGACTGGTCTTGCCAGTACTGAATTGAGAGAGCTCAGCCTCCATTTTGGCTATATAGTTGCATCTCTCGCATATATTTGTATTTGTTGGGAGGAGGAGAGGGTTGTCTGTGTACATGAGGCAATTGTAACATTGCCTCAAGATTCCCAGATTCACCAGCTGAACAGGAGAGGACGCCAGCAACTGACCCTTCGACATGCTAGAATAGTGAAAAAGATTGCTGTGTAACTGAGTCAGAAAGGACCTATAGGGAAATGGGTACTCAACAGAATTTAGGTGAATGAAGTACTTTCTTTTGTTTAAGAGTGCTTTACCTGTGTAAAAAATGCTTTAGGAGCAAGTGCTGAGCTTTTCAGATAGAGTATAGGCTGTTTAGATTGCAAGTAGAACAGTTCTAAGGGAAAAATTGAAGAGCAGACTTGGCGGAAAGTTTAACCTTGTTTAACTGGCGCTGCGCTATGCGCACAACCGCGCAAAGCCGTGCAAACGCGGATTTTAAGCAGTGAACTACAAAAGAGCTAGGAATGGTCCCAAACAACCAATTACTACAGCTTCTTGTGCTGAGGTCACTTCCCCCAAGGACAGGTAGGCTGCTCAAGGCTCCCCACTCCCACTGGTGAGCAAAGATACTTCCTTCTATCCAAGTAAGGTAATGGACAACACAGGAACTACACCACAGCCCAGAATACAGCAATGCCTGTATACTGGTCTAAACTAGTCGAGAAAGGCGGGAAAACAAGGATTATTTTTTTGTTTTTTGGGGTTTTTTTGTAGAAACACACAGAAAATGCAGAGACAGTGATACATTAGTTACACAGGCTAGCACACTTTAGTGGGCAGCCTCCACAGTTAAATTAAACAAACAAACAAGCAAACTTTCGATTAAATTCGACTAAATGTAACTTTAAGTGCAGATTTTAAAATAAATGCAGTAATCAGTAAAAAAACAGTTCAGGCTAGTTCAAAGTAAGCAGCAGAAGCTATTTCCAGTGAAAAAAAAACAAAGATGCTTAAGTCCAGAAAGTAGTCGCTTTTTCGAGTTCCTTGCTGCTAGGACCACTCTGTAAACCCACGTGGAGCTTGTCTGAGCAGTATAGCCAGAAAAAAATGCCCAGAGGCGGATTTTTAAGCAGTGAACTACAAAAGAGCTGGGAATGGTCCCAAACAACCAATTACTACAGCTTCTTGTGCTGAGGTCACTTCCCCCAAGGACAGGTAGGCTGCTCAAGGCTCCCCACTCCCACTGGTGAGCAAAGAATCTTCCTTCTATCCAAGTAAGGTAATGGACAACACAGGAACTACACCACAGCCCAGAATACAGCAATGCCTGTATACTGGTCTAAACTAGTCGAGAAAGGCAGGAAAACAAGGATTATTTTTTTTGTAGAAACACACAGAAAATGCAGAGACAGTAATAAATTAGTTACACAGGCTAGCACACTTTAGTGGGCAGCCTCCACAGTTAAATTAAACAAACAAACAAGCAAACTTTCGATTAAATTCGACTAAATGTAACTTTAAGTGCAGATTTTAAAATAAATGCAGTAATCAGTAAAAAAAACAGTTCAGGCTAGTTCAAAGTAAGTAGCAGAAGCTATTTCCAGTGAAAAAAAAGCAAAGATACTTAAATCCAGAAGGTAGTCGCTTTTTCGAGTTCCTTGCTGCTAGGACCACTCTGTAAACCCACATGGAGCTTGTCTGAGCAGTATAGCCAGAAAAAAACGCCCAGAGGCGGATTTTAAGCAGTGAACTACAAAAGAGCTAGGAATGGTCCCAAACAACCAATTACTACAGCTTCTTGTGCTGAGGTCTGCAAAATGGCCACCCACTTCAAAGATCTAAACTTGATCTCTGACATGAATAGATCATGCTAGAGAGACAGATATGTGTCCTAGAGATTTCCCCTCCTCTGGAATAGGCTACATATTCATGTGAAGCAGAACCCTTCCCTGACCTATCTTCAAGTGCAATTTGGACCAATGGATAGGAAATCACAAATTCACTCCTGGGGTGGTAACTATGTCCCTTATGGACAGAGGCAGTCTGCAAAAATTGTCAAAACCCTGCTTGGTTACCCTTGTTATCTTCCCCAGGGATAGAAAATTGGTTAAAATCTGGGTAAAACTGGCTAGGCGTAGGGGTTCTTGAGCCTAGTAATCTCCTATGAAACCATGCATCATAAACTATTTAACCAGAACCTAGCAAAGACTTTGTCCTGGAAGTATGATGGACAGCACTGCTGATACCACTCCATAAGGGTGACCCCACTACAGGCCCCAAGAATTGTATGCCCATCACCCTAACGAGTTTCAGATGCAAGCCCACAGAACATATTATGACTGTCATGATCAAACTTGCTTAAATCATAAATGGTAGATTCTTTCTAATGAATTTTGCAAACTTCTTCAGAAAGGTAACTCTGACTGTGAATAGCAGTCACAGTATCCATATGGCTTACCTTGAGTTAGATGAGACATTTAACACTATCTCACCCATGCTAATGTAATTAGTAAACCAGAAGCATTATGAATCGAGCCCTATGTGGTAATACTTTTAAGAGACAGAACCCACACGGTGGGGGTAGCAGGACCAGTGTGTCGGAGAGCATAAAGATAACCATCAGTGTTGCTCGGGACTCTGCGCTGGGACCACTTCTATTTGTATTTACTCACCAGACTTCTAGATCAAGTACCAAGAACCTCTAGCTAACTAAATTTACAGATGACTGCAAACTGGGAATCATTGTCAAATCCATAATTGATGTCCAAGCCTCCTGGGAAGAATGTACACTTGCAAGTGCCTGGTTTAGTGGAAATAGGTTTAAATTAAATGCTACAAAGTTCAACATTGTCACATTTGGGTGAAGACACCGTCCCCCAGCACAGAGCATAGACAATGCCCAACTGCAAAATGGAAATGTAGTTAGAGACCTCGTAACTTGCGTTGATAATTCCTTCTCCTTTGATAACCATGTAACAACAGTTCATATGTTCATAGGTTGGTACTAGGTTATTGGCCCTAGGGCCTATATAAGCCTAGCCAAAAAGGTACCCTGGCTTTCACCACCCAAGAAAATTATTTCCTGTGCCTCTGTCGAGCAGAGCCACAGAAGTGATCCCCGGGGTGTATTTCCTATCTCCCATCCAATCATCAAGATTTTTCTTGAACAGTGCTAATGAAGAGCTTTGTTTGATATAGAGAGGTAGTTTGTTCCAGAGTATGGGAAGTCTCTGGGACAGGAATATATCCCTCCAGCATGTTCTGTTTATTGTGGTGACAAGGTTTAGATCCCTAGAGCGTGTAGCTTGGATGGATTGGGATTTCTTAAAGTGGAGCATGTCCAATAGCTCTGAGTTTGACATAGCTTTGTATGTTAGGCAGAGATCACCTCTGAGTAGGTGATATGCGACAGAGTAAAGCTGGATTTTTTTGAGACGGTCTGCGTAGGGCATCTGTTTGAGGCTGGTAATCCTCTTTGTGAGGTATTTCTGCAGCCTTTCTAGTTGTTGTAGATGTCTTGTGAGGTACATACCAAAAGGGGCATTGTAGTCTATAATGGGTCTAATGAGTGACGAGTAGAGGGGAACAATGACCTCTTTTTTCCTGGATGAGAAACCTTTTGTGATGAGGTGTGCCACATAGAAGGATTTCCTAACTACTGTGGCGATGTAATTATCAAAGGAGAGACTAATGTCCACCTGTGTCCAAGGTCTCTTATCACACTTTTGGTGTTAAGTAAGTAGACTACCACCTATGTGGTAGTTCATGGGTACAGAGTTTTTACCAAAAGGGATGACAATGCATTTTTTGGCATTGAGCTTGAGGCCATGGCTTTGACACCAGGCATCTGTCTCAGTGAGGCCCTTTTGTAGGATGTCCACATTGTTAGGAGTTTAGATTATGGCTCCTAATTTGCAGTCATCTGCAAACTTCATTAGCCAAAGACCTTCTGTGTTAGCATGTACTTATGAGAAGTAGATACCAAACAGGAGAGGACCCAGGACTGAACCCTGTGGTACTCCACTTGTCACTGGTCTGAAGTCGGATTTGGAGTCTGCTACTTTCACAGTGTGGGTTCTGTCAGTGAGCCAGTTGGCACACCATCTTGTGACATAGGGATTTATACCTAGTTTAGTGAGTTTATCTATAATTCCAGAGTGGGGGATGGTGTCAAAAGCATTGGAGAGATGTTGATATGCTGTGTGAACCACCTTACCCTCATCTATGACTTTGGTGACCGCTTTAAAGAAGTCTATCAAGTTTAGGAGACATGATTTGCCTTTTACAAACCCGAACTGGGTGGGGTCCAGAGTTTGGAGATTACAAATGTCATTGTTTATAAGCTCCATGATGATACATTCCATAGCCTTGCAGACCAGGCTCATCAGGCTAATGGGGTGGTAGTTCCCGGGATCCGTGGTGGCTCCCCATTTGTGGAGTGGGATAACCGTCACTGTGCACCATTCAATGGGCACAAAGCCTGAGGTGAGAGTATGACTGAACATGGTGCTTAGGTGGGTTGCCTGTTCGTTCTGTAGTTCAGGTAGAATGCATACTGGGATGTTGTCAGGTCCCAGGGATGCTGTATTCTTGGCTTTGGAGAGTGTGGTTTTTACCTGTACAGCCGTGATTACAGGAACTTTGCATTCTTCCAGTATAGAGATGGGCCCTTTAGGGGGTGAGAAGGGGGTAAAGTTAGCACTGAACCTATCTGCCAGGATGTTGGCAATATCAGTTGGTTCTGTATATTTAGTGTCATTGTGCTGTAACTCAGAGCAGATCTGAGTGTTGCCATTGAGATTCTTGACATAGCTATAGAATGCTTTGTGGTTGTCTTTAGAATCAGTGGCAATTTTGTTTTCATAACTAGCTTTGGAGGATTTTATGAGGGATCTCAGCTTTTTACTGAGGCCGACCAGGGAGTTCCTCCAATCATGGGATTTTACTCTTTTTTGCAACAGTTTCTTTCTTCTGTTGTAGAGTTTGTTTATGGCAGGGGACCACCAGACTGGTTTCCTTTTTTTAGAGGATAGCATCTTGGTTCTGTTAGGGATTGCACAATCCATGCTCTCGTGTAAGTACTTATAAAGTGCATTTGTGTAGGATTCAGCAGTTGTACCTCTATTGTCTGTCTGCATGAGTGTCGTGAAGTTGGCCACTTCTGTCTTAAGAAGTGTGAAGTTGGCTTTGGAGAAATTTTTTATGATGATTTCCCTAATGGGGTTGGGGGTGGGATGTGGATGTCTAGGGTGATTAGCTTGTGGTCAGATTTGACCAACAAGGAATTGACCTCTGGTGTGGAACACCAGTTGCCCATGTTGATAATGACCAGGTCTAGGATATTGTTGTCCCTGGTAGGGGTGTGGAAAAGTTGATCCAAGACAATGGAATTTATGCATTCCAGAAAACGTTGAGTAAAACTGTTGGTACATGAGTAGTTTTCCCATTTAATGGTGGGGTAGTTGAAATTGCCCATTATTAGGGTGTTAGGTTGTACCCTAATATTTTCCAGTGTATCAAGAAATGAGAAGTGGGAATCCTGGGGCATGGTGGGGGATCTGTAGCAAGCTACAAATTGGATTGTGGTCTTGCCCAGAGTTAGTTGCACTTGGATAATCTCTGATGCATTATGCTAAGCAACTAGCCTGAAAGTGTGGATATCCTTAATGAATATGGACATGCCTCTGCCTTTAGTGTTTCGATCCAGGTTAGGTGGCCAAAAGGTGTGGTATGAATTATAGACTGGTAATACAGGGGTGCTCTCTGGAGCCTTGAACCAGGTTTCTGTCACTGCACAAATGTCCATGTTCTCCATTTTAAGGAGTGCCTCGAGTGAGTGCATTTTGAGGTTTAGACTTCTAGCACTGAGTAACATTACCCTTAGATTTTGCTTGCTTGTATCTGTTACAGTGGTGAGTTTGTCATTTGAACCTTGCCTAAAAAAAGGCGCTATAGGGGTGGCAAGAGCCTTAGCCAGTATCCGTAATCCCAAGGGCAACAGGTGCAGGTCATCTTTGGCAATACATCATGGTCTGTCGATCATGTCATCCCAGGCAGACAGATACTGGATCCCCTTAGAATGACACCAGTAGCTTAGCCAATTGTTAAAGTCAATCATTTTATCCTTGTACTGTGGTATCATTCTGGGTGATGGCAGGACACTACTCAGGGCTAGAGTCATACCTGATTGAGCTACAAGATTGGACAGCTTCTTTATGTCTCTTTTCATGTAGTCCAGGGAGGTACATCTCAGGTCATTCACACCAACATTTTTATTTATTTTTATTTATTTTACATTTGTTAACCGGGCTAGTCTGGCTGGATACATGTCCATTTTCAGCAGAGGCCCGAGGAGAAAAGCTCCATTACGTACTAGTCAACTTACAATACAAAGATTAAACAATCAAATAACAAATATCAAAACCAAAAACTCAAGCAAGCCAATTATATAAACATAATAGCAAAAAAGATCAAATTTTTATGTAGTTTAGTGAGATGCTGAGGGATTAATAAACAGGAAAATGAAGACTGAGAGGCAACCTTCTTGAATGATTGCTAGAGTAAGACTGCTAGTAAATGCAGAAGTCTGGTAATAGACTGTCATATGGAGAGTAAAGTATAAATATTAATTGCCTATGTAGAAATGAGAGTAGAAAAAAAAGTTGTGGCAGGGTACTAGAAAAAGGTAGGGGATAAACATATAAGAGATAAGTAGAAAGGTAGGAAAAGAAACAGATGACAAGATGTAACGAAAGGAAGAGAAACGAAATGTTAAAAATGGGTCAGTAGAGGCACAATTAAGGGTAAAGAAGCAACTAGTAGCAGTGAAGGGGGGGCTAGAAGAGGATAAATCATTGGTGAGCTCAGTCAGGATTAGTGCATGGGCAAAGCCAGTGGGTTTGTAGATGGTGTCTTATTTTTTTTTTGAAAATGTGAGGAGAGCTTAGGGTGGTCAGGTCTATGGGGAGTTTATTCCAATAAGATCCTACAGTATTGGCAAATAAGGAGTCACCTGCTTTGTTGTGGGATTTGAGAGTAGTTACTAGAAGCTTCCTGGCAGAGCGAAGGGAAGTAAGATTTTTGTATGGGGTGATGAGGTTATTTAGTATGGGTGTATTGGAGGGGTAGTGTAGAATTTTAAAAGTTAAGACTAATTGATGTAGAAGTATTATGTTCTGAAGTTCTAGCCAATTAAGTTGTTTTAGATTAAGACAGTGATGTGTACGGAATGGGGAACCTGTGGCAAACCTGGCAATACTGTGGTATGCTGTGTTGAGTTTTTGGAGGTTAGCTTTAGAGAGGTTGATAAATGATGGAGAGGCATATAATAGAGTGGAGAGAAGGTGAGTTTGGGCAAGAGACACTCTGGTAGTAGCAGTAAGAAAGGGTTTTAGTCTATACAGGGCACCTATTTTTTTATTAACAGTCTTGATGGTCAGATCAATATGGTAGTCAAAGCTTAGCTGATTGTCTATAGTGACGCCCAGTAGTTTAGTGGAACTATCAGGAGTAATGGTAGTGCCATTACAGGACACAATGGAAAATGAGATAGGGGCAGATTTAAGGGTGGGGGTGAATAGTAGCAATTTGTTTTTTTTCGGATTGAGGAGGAGACAGATATGCTGGAACCATTTTTCTGCTGCTGTAAATACATTCTGGGTGTAGGAGTGAAGTTTTTCAGGAGATAAAGCAGAACAGATGAGAGTAGAATCATCCATATTGTATACAAGTGGATGTTGGGAGAGAAGTGGGTAGTTTGATTATGAACATGAGGAAAAGGAGGGGGCCTAGGATGGAGCCTTGTGGGACACCGATGGTGACAGGGAGCTGAGAGGATAGATGACTATCCCAGAGGACTGCTTGTTTTCTATCTTTCAAATAAGAGTCAAACCACTGTAGTGCTAATGCATCAAGTGAGAGGGATTTTAAAGTATCTAGGAGAAGTTTATGGTTAACCATGTCAAAAGCTTTTGAGAGGTCAAGGAAAAGTGCAGAGGAGTAGAGGTTGTTATTGCGGTTTTTGTTGATCACGTCTGTGAAGGAGAGAAGGGCAGTGGAAGTACTATGGTGGGGCCTAAAACCATGTTGTGAGTCTACGAGTAGGTTATTTTGTAAGAGATGATATAAGAATTGATGGTGAATGCAACGTTCCATAATTTTAGCTAGTGGAGACAGAAGGGCTATTGGGCGGAAATTAGAAAGTTCGTTGGAGTTGCCTCCTTTGTGGAGGGGAATGATATGGGAGATTTTCCAGCAGGAGGGGATAGTGGATTCTGTTATAGTTCTGTTAATTAATATGGAGACTGGGTAAGCTAATTCATGTGCAGCTAGTTGCAGATATTCAGCTGGTAGTTTGTCGGCTGAAGGGGTGCAAGGTTTAAGTTTAGAGAGTAACTTACATATGTATGTAGTGGACATATGGACAATGACAGAGTCATATTTGTACTTGTGATGGAGTGACCTGAGTGCATGTGTTATTTGGTGGATTCTGGCACCTGACAGGCAGCTGACAGTGACTTTCTCCTTGTTTAGCCTGGTGAGTGGAACATCAGTGTGCCTGACTATAGCATCACCTATGACTAGAGTGTTGGGTACGTTGTTATGCCTTATGGGCTGTGGTTGAGTGGCACACTGCGTTTGTTGGCTATGTGTCATTTGGGTTGTGTTGGGGGTGGAGGTTGCTTGTTTTTCTGCTTTGGATGTCCCTGTTGCTTGGGCAGATTTTTATTGAGAGCCTCCGTGAATGTAGGTGTGTGTTTTGTGTTTCTATGTGTGTGTTTTGGTGGTGTAGGTTTTGAGGGACTATGTGATGAGTGTGGTGTGGTGCAAGTGTTCACCCCCTCCTCTTGACTGTCTAGTCCAGTCTTGGGTGAAGAGAGCTTTGCTTCCAATTTGGCTATATAAGTGCATCTCTCACAGGTTGTAGTATTGGGTGGTAGGAGGAGAGGGTTGTCTGTGTACATGAAGCAATTGCTGCATTGCCCCAAGATGCCCAGATTCATCAAATAGACAGGAGAAAACACCAGGAGCTGACCTTTAGACATGCCTGGATAGGTGCTTATTTTATTTTTTTTATTTTATTTATTTTTTACTTTTTGGTACTAGGTTATCAGTCCTAGGGCCTATACAAGCCTAGCCATAACAATTCCCTTTATTAAGTACTAAAACCTATTTTCCTCTAGACAAGTGAGGAAAGTTGAGTGCTGTAGTAATTTGTAGCTTATTTAGTGCTTACGAGTTCTGACAAGTGCTGAGCTCAAAGAAACAGATTTGAGTGCTAAAACTAAAAAACTGTCTAGTTCTAAGGGAAATTTTGAAGAGCAGATGTTATGGCGCCGGGAATAGTTTAACCCTAGCTAAGCAGGGGGCTCAGAAGCTTACAAACAGTCCTGAATACAGCAAATCTGTACCTGGACTAGACTACTTACAGGAAAGGCAGGGAAAACCTTCTACTTAGCACAGTTAATTGTCAAAGGAATATAATCCATGTCCAGAGAGATCATTGTCCCCTTATATTCTGCACGGATCAGGCCTATTTTAGAATACAGTGCCCCCTTTTTGATGTACCTCACTAGAAAGTTCAAAGATTTGGAAATACCCCAGAAGTTCTTGTCCAAGAAGGTCATGAGCTCAAAATCTCTAAGCTACAAGAAAGACTAGAAACATGGCCCATTTTTCCAGTATAATATAGACTCCTCAGTGGAGACCTGTCCCTTGCCTTCCATGTAATCAGGGTCCCTGTGGTCTAGGATATATTTTGCCTTCACAAATCAAACACCTCCACAATTACCAGGCCTAGAGATCAAACTCTGCTTTAGCAGATTAATAAAACAAGATGGAGATGCAGATTTTTTACTCACCATCTCACACACTTCTGGAATAGATTCCATGTGCAAATCAAGCAGTGTGATACACTATCTTCTTTTAAAGAAGAGTTGGATAATTGAATGGATATTCACTAATTCACCCCCAACTTGACTGGATAAGACCTCCTAGAGGACTTTCTTGCATTCTTAGGTTACAGCTGTAAATTTTAGCCTACCCTATCCACTAACTATGCATCCCAGCTTTCCTTTCATTTTATTCACTGCTTTTTCACACTACAAAGAATGATTCATCTTAGAGGTGATTATGTCTTCCATATCTCGTTTCCTCAGCTTACTTCCCCATGGCCATTCCATCTAGCTGGTGTACTTTCTACAATATTTCCCAAAATAACATGTATTTTTTGTATAGATTTATTCCCTCCCCAAAGAATTTTGAAGTGTCACTGGAGGCTAGTTCTACCTTCTGTTTGCACCACTTAGTGCCATGAAGAGGGAGGCTCCAGTTACATTCCAGACCACTCTTATAGCTAATACAAATGTGCTAGACAGGTCAAGTCTCAGCCCTGAACAATGTTCTGGTCCCCTGATGACTGTCCTTTCCCTGTAGAATGTCCACTAACTGGTGTTCTCCATCTCCCATTGCTTAAATTTAGGTCGACCTCAGCATCATGCTGAGCTGCAAATTATATGATCTGACATCTTCGTCAATCTCCTCTGTGGTACAGTGTGAAATAATTTCTGGAAATCTAGATCTCCACATGTATCATAGCCATTGAATTCCCTTTATAAAGCTTTGCAATAACCCAGTCACCAAACTAAATAAACTGTGAGGACCTCAGTCAATTTATTATTAATTCAGATGCATTTGTTTACCAGGAAAGTCCATCTGTGCTAACACCCTTCTTCATTAGAGGTTCAGAAAGAAAAGCTTTAGCAATATACTTAGAAATACATTACAAACAAATAAAAAAGTGCACTGTTGTTCCAGAATGGTAGAATATTACCAAACACAGAAGTTTACAAAATTGTTCAAAAAAGTTTGAGATATGTAGAACACTACATGATTTTACAGTAGAGGATGAGAAATGAGTATGCATCATAGGTATGTTACCAAACAATTCTTAGCATATGCACAGAAGGACATATATTGTGCTATGACATAAGAATTTGTGGTGCATTGATTAGTCATTCATATGTTTCAGTTTAAGGTATCATTAGATAGTAGGTCAGGTACAATAAGTAGTGCATAGTGTAAAATATATTCTTGCATTTAGGGTACAGTTGAAGTTATTGCAATGATATAAGTTATGTACAATATACATAGCTATATCTATTTATCTATCTATAGATATATTTATATATATATATATATATATATATATATATATATATATATATAGCTATAGATAGATAGTTATACCTGCTGTGAGCATAAGTAACGGCAATGCAGTGGCTTATTTGCGTTATGATGAGCAGCACTTTACCTTTACTTGTTCATTGGGTGCCATGTTGAAGTGTTTTGAACCTTCTGTCAGCTGTTAGATGTCCATAAAACCCTCTCCTTCTGTGTGTCTGTGTGTGTGTGTGTGTGTGTGTGTGTGTGTGTGTGTGTGTGCACGTGCACATGCATGTGTACATGCACACGTGTAAGTATGGGCATGTACATGTGTACCTACGTGCATGTGTGTAAGTGTGTGCACATATGTGTGTGTGTCTGTGGCTTATGCGCATGCCGTGCATGCTTGTGTGTATAAATGTCATAGTGGTACAGTGGTACATACTGCTGCCTCACCCTAACAGCACTGGATCCCCAGTTCAGTTCTTGGCCACAGTACCTGCTGCATGATTTCTACACATTCTTTTCTTGTTTATATGAGATTTTACAAGGGCTTCTGATTTCTTCCGACCCTTCAAAGTCATCCAGGCAGGTTGATCAAGTGGAAACTGATATCCTGTTTCTTTTCCTTATTGCCAATGTAATCATTTGATCCTGCGACCCAGTTTCTAAAAGCAATGTTTCTGTGACAAGACCATATTTTATTGTTTTGTTTTGTTCTCCAATTAAGCATTTATAAAAGTCTAATGATGAAAAAGAGAACCAGACAGAAGGCAGTCCAACTGCCTTTCCTTTGATTGATTGCTACAGTGTAAGTGATCATTGCAGGATAAACTGTGACTAACTCCTATTGTCAGTGGACCTTGAGCTCTATTCACTTATACTGACTTCTATTGCAGCTTGCTGACATCTATTATTGTGGTGTGAGAGCTCAATGGACATGCTTGCTACAGTGAACACTTTCATTTAGTATTAGGAGACTACTGGCTATTTACAAATGCAGTGTATGAGATTAATGACGATTAGTCAAGAGCTGATGGCATTGTTCCCTCAAAGCAAGAGGTTCTGCAGTTTGAGTCTCCATTGGGGTGCCTTCTGTGTGGAATCTACATGTCCTCCTTGTTTTTGTGTGGGTTTCCTCTGGGTGCTCGTTTCCTCCCACATTCCAAAAACATGCAGTAGGTGGATTGTGCCTTCTAAATTGGTCATGGGTGTGAGAGTGTGGGAGAGTGTGTGGTGTGGAAGAACAGCCACGGCAGGGCTAGCCACCTGATAGTGTAAACTTCGCCTCTAGTTGATTGTCACTGCAAAAAGTGAGTCCCCAACCCCATGTGTAAAAATGATTAAAAAAGGGATTGTGAATGGATGCAATCATGCTGAGTTCTTTTAAGTCATTGTTTTAATTTGAACTGGAACGTAAATAGCAAAACGTAGATTAGTTTTGAAAATGCTGTGATTTTTTGGAACTGGTAAAGACTTCCCCTCAAGAAATGTTATATAATAAATGGGATGTGAGAAGCATTGCTCTCCCCCACAGGGTAGTAGTAGCTTATTGTACTTTTAGGGGAAGGGTATAAAATAGAAAGCCTCATAATTTTTTTTTCAATTTTAAATCACCAGAAATACAATCGACTGCTCTAGTGAAGCACTCAGTTTTTAACTGACAAAGACTTGAACACATTTTATTGCTCTTGCTTCAAGTGTGTATATTAGTTGAGAAGACAAAAAGGAAAAAAAAAATAAATACATTTTTAAAAATACATGTATTGAAGGATGCAAGGGTGCTACTCTGTTTAACATGTAGTAGAGTTTTTTCCAGAGGTGGGAGATGTATCTTATTTATCTGATGATTAAGGTTTAGTTCCTTTAACCTATTTGTTCTTTGAAGGAATAAAAGGTTAATTCGAGTCAGAACTTTCAAGGCTCAAAAGGCTGGACACAGGTCTCCACAGAAGAGTCTATAAGAAACTGAGTATAGAGAAAGAGATGCCAGTCTGTCCTGATGGCAAACATTTTTGAGGTAGCTGATACTTTAAGTTAAATATATGCCAAAAGGGGCATTATATTCAATTATGAATCTAAAGAGGTATGAGACATGGGTCATTTATATCTAGAGGAGATGCCTTTAGAAATCAGGTGAGTCAGACAGAAGACTTTCCTAACTATTACTGATACATGATGGCCAAAAGGTAAAGATTTATCAACATAAGTGCCTAGGCATTTTACAACAGTGTCTGAATGGAGAGGTGTGTCATCTGTGTGTTTTGGGAAAATGTTTTGTTTACCAAAATTATCTATCATAGTTTCACATTTAATTTGAGACCATTGTTCTAGCAGAATTGTTAACATGATATCACCTATATTGGAGCAGTTGTGAGTGAGTAGAAGACTGAATAACAACACTGAATTTACAGTCATCTGAGAACTCAGATAACCATTGGTAAGGAATCTTGGTTTGCAGGTCTGAGAAACATATGCAAATACTAGAAACACCAACAGGGCCCGAAGCCAAGCCCAGTGGTACATTACTGCTAATGAATTTTCTTTCAGAATTGGCACATGTAATTCTAATCACATGAGTGCTGTCAAACAACCACTTAATTATAAACCGTAAAACATAAGGATTTATATTCAGATTTACAAGCCTTTCAATAATGCCTGCATGAGGATTACTATCAAAGGCCTTGGCTAGATCCAGATATGCTGTATATACTGCACAACCACTATCAACTATTTTGTGACTTTTTCAAAGGGGTTAATGAGGTCATAGAGGCAGGGCTTTCCACTGACAAAACCAAGATGTCGACGGGGTGCAGGTTAACAGATTTTAGGTATGCAAATTAATGGGATTTGACAGGGTTAACAGAATTTTGATGTCCAGATTAATAGCGTTTGAGATAACACATACTTTAGCTTTACATATGGGGCTAGTGAGATTAATGGGTCTATATTTTTATGGGTCTGTTCTTTGGCCATCTGTGTACAATGGTATTACAATAGGCATTTTCCTGGCTTCAGGAATTTAACCAGTAGAGAGAATTAGATTAAAAAGCTAAGTAGGGGATCAGATAAAGCATATTTGGCACTGGCAATCAGGCAACCTGATAAGTTATCTGAACCCATGACTGAGGTTATCTTAATGTTTGAGGGGGGCTCACAGGACTTGTTCCGCAGTAATTAATGATGGTAACTGTGAAATCTGTGGAATAAAAATAACTGTGGGTGGAGTGACATTTGCACTAAGTTTATCAGCTAGGATATTAGCTATTTCCTTTGCTTCAGAGCAAATAATATTATGTTTTAGATTAGTTTTGAACATTGTTAAGTATTACTTCTCAACTTCCTTAGATAGATAAATAAAGAAAGATCTGTAGTTATTTTTGTTTTTAATTTCATATTCAGCTTTGATTTTCCTAATGGTTCACTTAAGCTCATTTGGTTAAGTGTGCTCTTAAAGTTAAGTAGAATGAGACCTCTTAAAACACTAAGTAATGTAATTAATTAATTATCGTTAATTGCATCTTACATAAAACTGTAAATCATGAATAATACAAAAAATAGTCCCTTTACTGAGAGTGAGGAAGTCAATGATGAATCATTTTCATATTTAGCCAATAATGCAGAAAGTTTTGCTAGGATTTAAGATTATTTGCTTATTTTACTTATAAACTTTACTATATTCCTTTTTTCATATAGGTCAAGACTATAAAATCTGTATACATTAGTATATAATCGTTCAACCATTTTTATAATTATTATTTTTTTTTTTGCTAAAGGTAAAATACACCACAAAAGAAGATACTGATCATATTTATCAGAACCATAGCTGGGTCATCTGGTGCCCTGTACAGTTCCCAAACAGGCACCCCCCCCTCACACACGCACACTTAATGCAATTTGCTTACAACAAATGTAACAAACAACTTACTACCACTGAATACTTTACCACTTCAGCCATAATTACAAATGCAGTATCGGCATTCTTGTATGAAGCGGCAGTATTCTCATTGCTTTATGAAGCAACGCTGGCACACTGCACTCCACACTATCAGTTCCTGCCCCCCATGTTTCCTAACAGCTTGCACCAGGGACATCCATTTTTTTCACCCATTCTAGCTAAAAATCTGATATTTACCACTTGTTTTGTAGTTCTGATGCCCTTGTATCTGCATTTCTTTGATATACGTTTGTTAATTTAAAATATACAGCAAAATCATGCTTTGGCATTTATTACACATTTTCAGGAAACATACAAGGTATACTCATAACTATCAGGCATTTTGCAGATAATCAAATGCCTAATAACTTCAATGACTGCAATGTCCTGCAGCTTTTATTTCAGTTATTTCCATCTTTTTTCCCTTACAAAATGTAAATTGGAGGCTCAGAAGACAAAACAGTATGATGAGGTAATCAGAGAACATAAAACTACTCAACAATCAATTAAATCAATTTCAAAAAAGCCATTTTTTAATTCAAGCTGCTTTGTATACAGAGCAAATTTTGATGCATATCCAACTTTGTAAGCCATGCCCCCCCCACAGTACTTTGGATATGCCATAATATATGGTCAGTGTGTTAGGGAGATAATATATTTGCTCTTGTTGGTGGTTGGCAGCTTCAAGGGAAAGGGAGAAGCTGCAGGAAGCAACTGAATGGGTTGGGTTAATTGGAATGGCTAGAGATCTGTTACAGCAGGTCATTAACAATTATCTGTAATCTAACAAAAGATGGAGACATTCACTTTCATCCATACACTACCTCAGTACGCTCTCTTTATAGTGACTTTATTGACTATATACACCTCATAAACACCTAAGATGCCTGACTGCAATCAATAAGTCCAGCCTTAGATGAAATGGAGTGTGGACAAAAGACTCCATGTGCTCCCTTGTTGCACAATGCTCTTCCCTCCACCTCTCTAGTATCTCACCCATTTCCCCCAACTGGCCCCACATCATCAAGATAGATTACTTCTTTCTTTCTTTTTTTTTTTTTTTTTTTTGCACTTTCCTACTTTCTTCAACAAAGTAGGTAGGATAATGACACTGAATAAAGAGAGATGGTGACAGTTGATCCAACAACCAGCCCTACGTAGAAAATAGGTAAAAGAAGTTGATGGTGATGACGGTGATGGTGTCTTCCTTTTAAGCTTTTTCCTCCATCTTTTTTTACACATCCCAACTGGCCAAAACAACATTTTAATAAGTGGGATGGAAGTAAATGAATTAAGCAGTGGGCCCGTGGCCACTATATGACTAGAAATCAAAAAGGTTTAGATTTTTATACAACATCTTGATCCAATGATGAACTAAACAAAACCACTAATAAGAAAACAAATTTGGTCTTATTTTTTCTTAAAAAAACAAATTTGTGCCTAAAGCTTAATGTTCAAAGCTAACTAAATATTACTTTGCAATAAACTGAGATGGTAAGGATATATAAATCATGTTGGGGAATACTGTCTGCCACCCTATTCCTCTGTGAGCCCTTCTGGTACAAGACTAGGTTGAAAGTTAAAGCACAAATTGCAAAAGGCATGTATCTGAGAGAGGAAATCAGAGCACCTGGATAAAATCTACACAGAGACAATGAGCACATGTCAACTCCATAAAGAATGAATCACAGTCAAAATTCAACCAGAGAGCCAAACACTTTGAGACAACATGCCGTTCACTGTGCCACTATGCTGATGATCATTTACTATCGCACACATACTGCCCAGACTGCCACACATAGTCACTTATTCTGTACATTGCTATGTGCCCAGACCACCACATACTCACCTATTGTGTACAATGCTATGTCCCCAGACCACCACATACTCACTTGTTGTGTACAATGCTATGTGTGATGAAAAGTAAAAAAAAAGATGGCCATATTGCTATTTATTTATTTATTTTAACATTTGTTTACTGGGGAGGTCCAACTGGGCTGGTAGCTCTTTTTCAGCAGAGGCCAGGAAGAAAAGCTCCATAGTACAATTTAACAAGTGCATACAATCTTTACATATCAGTTACTCATTAGTTGCAGACTAGAAACAAATAATCTTTAAAGAATAACAGAGTACAAGGTAAACCAGTAATGTGTAAAGAATAACAGAATACAATATAGACAAAAATGCATCAGCTACTATCTGGGGAATAAGCTTTTTTACAGTGGATAATGAGTACAAGTTATAGTGCCAGATAGATTACAAAGGATAAATTTGGAGGGGTCAAGGAGATGAAGTGGGAGAAAGAATGAAGGAGAGAAAGGTGTTTACATAGGAGGGTGGGAATCAGGGAAAGAGGGAAATACAAAATACATTGCATCACTTTTAGATATACTGCAATTGTTCCACAACACATGAATTCATTTTATTACAAATAACCCCAGATCCACGAATTATAGCTACATTATTGAATGTGCATATTTCAGATGTCTGTACGTATTAGAACAATAGCCATAGTAATGGATACTAACTGGCTTCACAGAAATGCACACTGGTTCTGCAAAACTATAGTAATGACTGCTTAACTTGAGTAAATGACAGCAGAGTCATTCATTTGCATTCTCCAACAGCACCAGGACCCACAAATTAGAAACAAATTTATTGACTGTACATCTCAGATATCAGATTCTAATAAAATAAATAACACCTGTGCTCACACATACACACACACACACACACACACACACACACACACACACACACACACACACACACACACACACACACACACACACACACACACACACACACACACACACACACACACACACACACACACACACACACACACACACACACACACACATACTCATGAACACCTCTGTCAGTTACAGTGAATTCTATATCTGTGTATATTTCAAATGTCAAATGTCTGGTAGCAAAGAAACAACATCAATAATGGTAATGGGTATTTCAGTTTTCCATTTCTAGAACCATATGGTATGTAAGCCAGTACAACCCCCTGTATATTCATACACACACTGATGTGACCATCCATTATGCCCATTTGTATGACTGTGTACACCTCAGATGTTTGATTGCAAACAAATGAATGAATGAATGAATGCATAAATTACTGCCACACAGGAGAATGTACCTTTTCAGCTTACTGCTGACAGAGTACAGTGTATAGCCCATTGATATGCCACCAAATATCTATCAACCTCTCAGGTCAATAATCATAGAAAAAGATAAAAATAATGAGGGACAAAAGACCAACATAGGGACCAATATTACCCGTATATACTTAAAATGTTGCTAGAATAACAAACTCTGCATTAGCATTCATTATTCTGATTAAAATTACACATGTAATATATATATATGTGGAGGTTGTGAAAGATCTACGCTCTCCAGACGTGCCGGAGGTGCTGGCATCTGTTTACACCACACCAGTTGAATCCGTTAAAGAATTAACCACACGGATGGTGAGTGAAGACCAGCAACACCCCAACTTGGATGTTAGGAGGAAGATTCCTGTAGATAAGGTACCTATGGTAAATTTTCCAGCAGTTCCACTTCCAATCAGGCTTGGAAGGAAGAGGTCGCTGGAAGTAGACGAACAAAGGCAACAGAGGAGAAAGGAACAGCCTCAAGCCCAACAGGTATGTACTATAACACAAATGTGGAACCAAACAACTTAGTTTGGAACATCTCCTCTTATGTTTTGTCAAGCAGTGAAACCAGCGTTTTGAACAAAGGTATTAACTTTATTCCAAAAACGAGTGTTGATATTAGTGACAGTTTAATAGCTGTGAGACAGTTTGCAAGAAATGTAACACTGAAATTGTTGTTTGGGACTGAGACTGAGACTGTGTCAAAGAATTTCAAGAGGAAGAGTAATTTTATACCACATCCTCCACCGAATGTTGAGCTGTTTGTCAAGGCTGTGGAGCAATCTTTTTATAATGATTGTGAAATTGGTTGCAGTAGTTGTTCGGACAATTTAACTAAAGCCGAAAGAAATGCACTTAGTGAACTTAAGTGCAATGCTGATATTATAATACGTCCTGCAGACAAAGGGGGCCCCCTTGTCATAATGGATACAACCTATTATTTAAATACTATATTTAATATGTTATCAAGTAATGCATATGTTGAGATGGAACCTGAATGTGTGTACTATATTAAACAGAATTTAGACAGTATGATTAATGAATGTAGGAATATAGGGCTGATAGACGATGAGATGCAAGACTATTTGAAGGTTGAACATCCTAAGGTACCTAGGTTGTATGGACTTCCTAAGATACATAAGAATCCACACCAACCTGCAT
This sequence comes from Protopterus annectens, assembly GCF_019279795.1. Taxonomy (NCBI): domain Eukaryota; kingdom Metazoa; phylum Chordata; order Ceratodontiformes; family Protopteridae; genus Protopterus; species Protopterus annectens. Next base: position 1,714,819,658 of record NC_056732.1, read on the forward strand.
TCAGACCTATAGTGTCTGGTGCAGGTTGGTTAATTGAACCAATGTCTATATATTTGGATTCAAAGCTGGGAAAAGTTTTAGATTCTTATGATTATATATTGCATGATACTGAACATTTTTTGACGGGTTTGTATGATCACCTCCAGGGGAGGGAACAGGATGAAGGGTTATTCCTGGCCACCATGGATGTGGAATCACTCCTTACTAGCATACCGAACGATCTAGGTATTGAGATGGTTAAGACATTAATGGAGAAGGGTGGTACTTTAAGTTCTTGTAAAATTGACTTCCTTTGTCTTTTACTTGAATTTGTTTTAGAAAATAATGTTTTCTTCTTCCATAATAAATGTTATGCACAAAAGAGTGGTGTCTCAATGGGCACGAGTTGTGCCAATACGTATGCGAACCTCGTCATGGTGGCCTGGGAACAGGAACATTTGATTGGGCATCCTCAGCTTCTATTCTACAGGCGTTTTGTTGACGACCTGTTTCTCCTTTGGAAAGGTGATAAAGACTCATTGATTGAGCTGCATGGTCAGGTTAATGTCAGCAGCCCATTTCTCAGGTTTTCTTTGGAATGTTCATGTGATAGTATTAGCTTCCTGGATGTTACTATTAGCAGAATTAATTCTCAGCTTGAAACCAGAGTACACAGAAAGGACTGCTATAGAGCTTCTTATTTATATGGCACTAGTATGCACAACCCGAGAGTTTTTGGTAACGTGGTTAAAGGGCAGGCTATGCGTGTTTCACGTTTATGTAATAATGAGACAACTTTGAGAATTGAGCTTAATAAATTAAAACTAGATTTTTTGAATAGGGGATATAATGAGTCCCCGGTTAACATCAAAATAGGGGAAACCATGCAATTGCGTAATAGTAGGGCTAAACCCTATTTTTCTGGGAACAGGGTACGGCTTACTCGTGATTCTAAACATACTAACAACGTAGCACTGGTTCTTCCATATGGAAGTAACATTAATAAGATCAAGCAGTTGGTTGAGACCAACTGGAATATTTTAACAGTGGATGAAAACACTAGAAGGATAGTGGGCAGCACCCCTTCCATTGTTCATAGCAATATGAGGAGCTTGAAACAACTTTTATGTTATAAGAACATCGACTCACAGACAGAGTATATGTATAACCCTGTATCCCAAGGAACTAAGAAGTGTGGCAATTGCCCACAATGTAGCTATGTTGAT